>NW_021681426.1:6249-17001 GCF_001412515.2 Diachasma alloeum
CCTCTTCGAGACACTGTTGAATTTTTCAAAGTTCATGCTTCTGGTTTTACGATGTTGGTCTTCTGGAGATCTGAGCACAACACTTCAATGTCACTTTTCAATTGAATGATTCTCTTCAATTGGTCGATATCTTTCAGCAGACGCTCAAGTCTATGTTTCAACTCACGAGTTTTGTTCAAAGCTTGTTGTCGTCGAATGAAGTACTTCTTCATGAGGCGGGGTGAAAAATACTGATGCTGTGCCCTCGACCTTGGAGTGTTATATAATCCTCCCCCCCACTCCTTTTTTTCTCATAGAAGGAAGGGGCGGGGTTTTTTTTTTTTAAAGAAGTGAAAGTTTTCCTCAACCCTACATAAAATGTTTTCTCAACATTTCCTGGAATTGCTCTACTGTGATGACTCATTCTCCTTATCTCAGGAATTCAAGGAATCTCACACTTTCTCTTTTCCAGGAATTGTACAAAAAAAAATGATTTATTACCTTTTGCACTTAACCCTTGCTGTGATGACTCATTCTTCTTATCTCAGGAATTCAAGAAATGTGACACTTTCTCTTTTCTAGGAATTGTAAAAAAAAAATGATTTATGACCTTTTGCACTTAACCCTTCTTATCTCTGATACAATCTCAAGAATGTTAAAAGCCCCCCTCCCCCCAATTGACGAAACGTGAAATCCGCGAATTAAAACCCTTACCTGCTGTAATGACTCATTCTTCTTATCTCAGGAATTTAAGGAATGTGACACTTTCTCTTTTCCAGGAATTGTAAAAAAAATGTTTTGTGACCTTTTGCACTTAACCCTTCTTATCTTTGATACAATCTCAAGAATGTTAAAAGCCCCCCTCCCAATCGACGAAACGTGAAATCCGCGAACTAAAACCGCGAATCAAAACCGCGAATTAAAGCCGCGAATTACAACCGTGAATCAAAACCGCGAACTAAACCGCGAATTAAAGCCGCGAATTAAAACCGTGAATCAAAACCGCGAATCAAAACCGTGAACTAAACCGCGAATTAAAACCGCGAACTAAATCGCGAATTAAAACCGCGAATTGAAACGCGAATTAAAACGCGAATTAATATACTCCACCTCCCCACCATCCACTCATGGGGACTCTCCCATAGCTCTTGACCCCCGAATCGACAAAAAGTGAAATCCGCGAATTAAAACCGCGAATCTAAACCGCGAATTAAAACCGCGAATTAATTAATCCCATCCCACCACCCATTCGCGGGTCACCCCCAGACCCTTCCCAAAATGGTTGGACCAGAACCGGCCCTATACTTCTACTTATAAATCCTTCCATGTTTTATCAGGGGTCCAGTGATTTTGTTTTTAAATGTCGTCAATTTTTCACTCAACCACTTACTCATAATTTTCAGGAGATTGTTTAAAGGTACGTGACAGGGAAACATTCAGATTCGCGAGAGGGACATAACCTCACTTTTTTTATATGTAAATGGGGTAAGTGATGGGAAGGGGAAGACTCGGTACGTGACTCCTGAACAATAATAACTTCATTCCTTTTTTATTAATTTTCGATGCAATATTACATTTCCAAATGAAAAAAACAATCTCACTATTATTTCCAAATTGTTCTACATCGATTAAAGTGAAATTTTATTAATTTCGGTCAATGTTTGCCAAGTATACGGTCCAACAGTTTTTTATTAATTACTGAATAACTATTTGATTCCAAATTATGGAAAAGCGTTTCTAAATTTTTCCAAATCATTTCCTAATTATTACATTGATTATTTTTGAAAAATATATAATTTATTCGCCAAGTATACGGTGGTGCAAGTCACAGGATAAAAGGGTTGCACTTGTTCCACGTGATCTTCCACCGAAAAGCTAAAACGTAACCATTTAACCGCCGTAAAATCCATTATAATTTGGAGCGCCGGTGTTTCAGCCGGACCTACTCGATTTGCCGTAGGATTAACAATAGGGTGGCTCCCATAAGAATTATCGGATGACTCATAACTTGGCCCTTCTTCGCGATAATTCCATGGGCCCTCAAAAACGCGTAATTATTCCGGTCTTGAGGCAAAAAAAAAATGATATTCCGGAAACAAAACCTTGAGACACAAATTTAGCCACGCCATGGCGTAGAAATCCCCAAACCTCATTGTCGTTACGAGGATTGGACTTCTGACCACCCCGGGGTGGAAAAGTGAAACTCTCTCTCTCTACTTTTTACTCACGGATCGCCTTCCTATGTCACGGGGGTTAGTTGTTTTGATGGTAGTATCCCGTCCTAACGAACATCCCCACATGTTCGTTACACTGGAAGTACCTCCTACACTCTGGTCACTCTGGAGACCCTCAGGATACTCAACATCGTGTTCGTGGCCATAGGGCCAGTAATTCCCTTCTTCCTCTTCCTCTTCTTCAAGCTATCATCAACGATTTCAGTCTCTTCCGCAGAGGAAACTTCAGAGTAATTCCCCCTGAGATATCCAGACTCATTGTTTCCATCTCAACGTCCAAAGAAGAAACATGAACGTTTAGGTACCTCTAGATCCACCCGAAGACTGAGTTTTCGTGATCACTAGAGCTATCGGGGCTTCTGCAATATATCAGAGCTCCTCTGAGGCTTGTCAACTCCTGGAGTTTAAAAGCGAAGGTTGGCTTCACTAGCAACAGGTCCCAGCCGTCATACTCGAGAAGGATTCTCAATTCGTCGAGCCTGCATGCGTGGTAATGGGAGAAGTATAAAGAACACTAGTTCCTCGACTTTTGGAGGTTCTCGGTCTTTGATGCGCAGAGTTCCTGTCCTATCTCCATCAGACGATTTATGATGCCGAGGACTTGAACGAAATATTAAAATTTCAGGGAGGTGAGGTCTGTGGCTATGAGGAGCCTGTAAATTTTTATCTCCATGTCGTGCCAGACTCTATTCATCCCGCTCTCTAATTTCTGTTTGATGTACTGGTTGCTGAAGTTCCCCTTCACATTTTTTGGTCGGTCTGGCGTAGCTGGAGATGATGGGTTGGACATGAGTAGGTATACAGGGCCGATTCTGGATAATGTGCTGAGTCACTTATCCAGAATCGGCAAGGTCGAAAATTTCGCATAGTCATCGATTTTAAGACTTTCCAGACATTATAAAATCTGCTATGAGTCTGTGATCCTCCTCAGAACCCTTTCAGATTTCACAGAGACTATTTCGCATTTTTTCGAATTACTGCAATTTTCTCCCTTAAACCAATTAAACAGGTGAAATAATGCAGATCATCTTGGACGTACAAGGCTTCAAAAAAGCTGATAATAAATTTATAGTTAAGGAGTTGAGTAGTATCAACATATTACGCGATGAAAAAAAAAATTTTGGACTATCACCTTTTTTTTCAATCCCCCATGCCCATGGCATACGTTACCTACAACGTACAAAGTATTGAATCGCTGGTGCCAACATAATTTACACGGTCTGGATTGGAACTCTGGAGAGTTATCATACAGCTGTTTGAATGCTGTTCTAGGAAATCTTCTGATCAACATTAATACCATCTTTCTTAAGGGGCTAGAGACAAAAAAATGGATTGAAAATCTTATAAATAGTGGTATACCAGTCATCCATTTAGGAGATTTTGGATGTCCGCTTCTATATAATATGGAAGTAAAAATGCGGTGTCCTAATCACCATAACCGTGCTCGCATAAAATATTATAAATGCGCTGTTGAGAATGTGCAGCGAATGCATAATTGGTTCTTGCACAGTTACATTGAAATTCCATCGTTATGTGGATCCTCTAAGCCTGTTCCTCAAGAATCTTTACATTAGTAATCGCCACGGATTAGTATCCAACGTGCTCTCTGCGAAGATGAATGCTTTGACACCCAGCGAAATTCGGTTGTTAGTTCAGACTCCCCCATATGCCTATGATTATTCAGATATTATCTGTAAATATTTTGGACAGAATGCTCTGGGATTCCTTTTGGACTTCATAATGGATATATGCCAATTAGAGAGCAATAAACAAAAGGTGAAACGCAAGAGACTGAAGGAGCAATCAGCTGAAGAGGAACCAAAACTCAAAAAACGAAAAATTATTCGCGCCAAGTGAACATCAACAGATTACCAACAATCAGACACGTACCGCGTTGAGTATCTTGGAGATCATCGACAATCAGAAGTGTACCACCCTGAATCGGATCGCCATTTAAAAAGCTGGTTTCATGGAGATCATCGACATTCTGAATCGTACCAGCTCTATCATCTTGGAGATCATCAACAATCAGAAATACACACTGCTGAATCATTGGTTTCTAATACATCCACTTAACCTAAAACTAAGTGTATGACAAGCAATTATAAATAAAATCACTCATAAAGCATTCTCTTGAAAAAATTATTTATTTATCTCCAATGGTTTCAATTTTTACACCAATATTTTCACATTACTACTAAGTGAGCTATATTCAATAATACGATCGTGCAAAATCAAACAATATGCTGAAGTGTTAGGAGGAAAAGGGTTTTTTGTTTCGAATTCAAGGCGAATGTCAACAGGACCCGATTTCAGTGCCTCATTCTGCTTCGAACAATCTATTACAATGAGCGGTGCACATTAAAAAAAATCAGATTTATTCAAAAAAGGCTCTGATTCTTTCCCATAATATGAAGATTGGAAATTAGTGTACATCTCATAGAGTAAAGCATATTGATTATTTTACATATCAATGTTCAGATTTCCATACGTATAGCTTTGAGAATTGAGGAAGAGTTTCACATCTCGTATGTCAAAGTGATCGAATTGACTGGCGTTCTTCAGCATATGTCGTCCACGTGCAGTTTGGAATCCAATGATAACATATCTCGGCTTTTCTAATTGAGTAGATATTTTTACAACCCAAATGTGTTTTTGGGTGGCCGGAATGAGTGGTTATTCATATAATTCCCATGTATAATAGCTCACTGGAATGGGATTGTCACGGGCAATTTGATTCAATAGTTGAATTCTCTGCTTATCTGATGCTTTCACATAAGGCATCATTCATTCAATTTTGGATACTGATATTTTGAAATTGTCTCTTGTACCATCAGCAGCAGCAGTTACTTTCACAGCATCAACATCAGTATTGGCTCTTGTTAGAATCAATTTATGCTTTGCATTGATGATAATCCTGTTATAATCCCCAGCAAAACCCAAAATGAGGTGAAGGGGTATAGACACATCGAAATGACCATTATCATCCGTTAATTGTCCTGTTTCAATTTCCGCGAATCAACCTGCATTTTCCATAATGAACTTTTGACTGCGTCCTTGAGAAACGTAATTTTTTATCAGTGTGGTAATACCAACATTTTTGCAACGGTCAATTACAAGACCATCCAACTCATATCGTATCTCTTTGAATAAATGGCATATACTATTATTGACAAAGTTCGTACTGGTTACTGGATTTTCATCGGTTCTGCTCAATTATCCCACTATATGTAGTGAACTTCTGCTGGGTAATGTGCATAAGTCCTGATGTTGTATAGGGATGCGAATTTCATCAGAATTTTTGAAACGTGTTGAATGATATGATTGATGTGCGTGAATTTCATAATGAGCTATCGACTTATCGAAGATGATCGGCTTTCTGATCGATAAAATCTCGTCCATGGTCTGAAACAACCGATGATTATACAGTAAAATTGGATACTGACTTGGCTGTTTTTTGTTGTTTCACCTTCAGACCCAAACTCTGAAGAAACTGGATGTTTTGAGGTGTCAACCGTTTGAGTTTCCTGTGAGGACTGGGTCGATTGATGCATTGCGAATTGTGTTTATAAGCCCCACCAGTTTTTGTATTGAACACTATACCCATTATTCACACTTGATGTGTAATCGAACTGATATAATTTCTCCTCGGAAATTTACTAAGCGACCATCCTGATCCACCAATTTACTTGAAGACTGTCTATTGTTCGTACGGAGATTGGCAAGTACATGATGGTGGAAGGCTTCTCGATGATCTTATATCCTGGTGGAACAGCTGGGAAAAATTCGTGAATTGTATGAAAAGGTTGACCATTTATGTAAGCACCAGATGTGATATTACATTCTATTCTCAAAGAGTTGATTGATAAAATGGCGACTGGTAGGTCTGACATGTGCAGGGTATTCCTTTCAAGTGTATTTGATCTGAAGCCTAAAAAATGTGCGATGCTATCATTATGAGTGAAATCGATTGTCTCTGAACATTTAATTTCACTACACAAAGTACTATTATTTGGCTTCAGACTCAAAAAAATCCCAAGGGGTAAGAGTGCTTTTTTCAAATAATCTTCAAGATCTTCAATCTCATAACTCCCAGGCGGAATGGTAATTTGATGTTTTTCGACGTAAAACTTATTTTTTCCCACATCGATATTGGGAATTGAGTTGAAGGTTAACAATTCAACAAGACCCGACGAATAGCATCTTGATGTTGATGAAAGCTCAATTGGTGGGAAATAATGTGCTTCCAAGACGGATGATGTCCCGGAGAGGCTCAATGATCCACTATCCATACTGGAATGAGGTACTGATTTCTCCTTTAATGTTTATATGCCCCCACTCAGGAATTTCAAGCAAAGATGTCCATATATAACAGTATCATATTCTTGATACCTTTTATGATTACATTGTATACAGCTACCATCACAGAGATATTCAATCAAATCAGGTGGCGGTTTCAAATTTCCAAAACTATCAAAATATTGAATATCATCATCAACTTTATTGTACGCTACCCAATATGTTCCAGGGCCATCTCGATTATCGAGATTTACAATCCCTGACTCATGTTTTCGAGGTCCACTTCTCGGGAGATCATCTCTCATGAATACTCCACGGAAATGTGGGATTCCCATCTGTCTAGCATACTTAATCAGGTCGATATCAGTTAATGCTCGGTGTGGTAGCTTTCAAATTTTTTTGGAACAGGTTGTAATCGAAGGCCTAAACCTTGACGATGATGTTTCAAATGTAAGCCCTTCCTTAGAGCAATAGATTCCATTGTTTTCTTATGGCGTTTACACTCCTCAAGTTCTTTCTTGGCTGCTCGAGCGTCGTTTATTGCTTTAGCAATCTCAGCAGCTCCACCTGCAAGAGCTCCGGTAGCACTAAGTCCAGCAAACAATGGTATGAGGAAGGGTAAAATACCACCGACTTTGTTGAGTATACGGAGAACGCGAGGGGAGCGAATATTTTTCCTTCCGCCAATTTTTTTCACAGCTTCACGAGCAGCCTTGAGTGCTGATTTTATATCATTTTTGTCTGCAGGTTTCACTACTGATCGTACTGCATCCACAACGTAAGATAAGGGATATTCCTTTTTCTTCTGAGAATTTTTATTCCTTTTTTTAAATGCATTTTTTTTTTGTTTTTATTCCCATTCCAAGTTTCACTTAAGCTTTCATGATATTCGCAACGCCTAGAGCAGCTATTTTCTCTCCAATCGTAGAATCTTCAGCTACTGCTCGATGAAAAGCTTCCTGTGCAAGCTTTTCATCTGCTGAATGTCTAACTGTCAAATTATCACGATTGGTAGAATATGCAATATCGTGCTGTTTACAAACCCTATCAAGTCCGTTGATTCCGGGATCACCACGTGCTAATCGTTCAGTCAATTTAGTACCAGGACCGCTGTATTAATAGCCAGGAAAATGAAATTCGAAAGGTAATTTGTTGATAAGCGTATTCACAATACTTCTTCCGTTTTTTGGCTTCTTTACTCGAGCACGACCCATGAAAAACTGAGGAATGCTCTAATAGAATAGTACTATATATACCATGAAACTCTTGTATCATCATTAGTAACATCATGAATTTCGAAGAGCAAGCTATGAGACTACCCGTGAAAAATTTCGATACTTTTATTATAGGAGAAGCTCATCAAATAAAGGAAAAACGTCATGGTTCATTATTACCCAATACTGTTCGCGCTTTGATTTGTGGACCTTCTAACTGTGGTAAAACGAACATTTTGCTAGCACTTATTACAGATCCAAATGGTTTACGGTTTGAAAATATTTATGTATATTCGAAATCATTGAATCTGCCGAAATATCAGTTTCTCAAAGAGCTTCTCACTTCTGTAGAAGGGATTGGATACTTCCCTTTCTGCGAACATGAAGAAGTTATCAAACCAGAAAGTGCCAAACCAAATTCCATCATGATTTTTGATGATATTGCCTGCGAAAATCAAAGTAACATGAGAAATTTCTTCGGTATGGGACGCCACTGGAAAATTGATAGCTTCTATCTTTGCCAGACTTACGCTAGAATACCGAAACATCTCATCCGCGACCATGCAAATTTTCTCATCATATTTCAACAAGATGAATTAAACATGAAACACATATACAACGACCATGTTAACACTGATATACCATTCACAAAATTCAAAGAATTATGTATGCCATGTTGGAATGATTATAAATATGGCTTTCTTGCTATCAACAAAGATGGTAAGATGACGAGTGGGCGCTATAGAAAAGGATTCGATCGCTTTATCGATATAAATAAAGATCACAAATCTGATAACCATTAGTATTAGGATATTTCTCAACAAGACAACAGCATGAAGAGCGTTGACATTGAACGCGAAACCAAAATTCTGAGTGAGCTGACTCATGCGAGATACGCAATTGCTCGCAAATGGGAGTTAATAAAATCTAATGAAAGTGCTATCGATGCTACAACCAACAAAACATTTTTCAAACCAGTGATTGAGCCACTAAAAAAAATAGCAGATCGTTCGACAACGTCACAAACAGATACAGGGAATCAGAGAATGAGAAAAGCTATCAAATCTACGCGAACAATTCATATGAAAATGAAAAAAAATCGGGGTGAATCTGATACTGGTATAAGTACTGCGAACGAAGCTGACACTGATGATCTTGATGCGTCTACTTTGGACCAAGTGGACAATTATAATTTAATTGATCATTATTTGAAGAAAGTCAAGAATAGTACTATATCTTCAAGGATTCGACTAGTTGGAAAGAGTTTCATGATCGGCACTACTCCTATGGCTTTCGATGATAACAAGATTTGTATTAAAAATTTTGAATTTAAACCAACACGAGGGCTATTGGAATTATTAGTCTTTGAAAAACCTGATGATGATGTAATTGAGTTATCAGATTTGGAAAATTATGGTAAAATCATTTCCTCACGAAGCCAAAGAGGAATTTCACGAGAAGAATGCGCCACTACATACTAAATTTGAAAAAATTCCAGGGTATGGGACTACCACAAACGATGATCGTAAAAAAGGATACTAAGGCAGATTATGTTTATTGGGATGATCCTAATGAGTTGATTGATCGATTACGATTATTACTTGCCTCTCAGAATGCTGGGAATCGCAGTCATAACAATGAAATAATTGCAATTATTGAAGAATTGAAAGAAGCCAATTTAATTCATTAAGCTTGATATCGCTTAAATCGGCTCAGTCACTAATCAGGAAGCCAATGGTGTGGATATCTTCGGACGTCAATTGACAAAACGCACTAGAATCATTCCTTTGAACAGCGGGAATTTTGCACATACTAATTTGTCCATGACATCTGATGGTCAATATGATCTGAAGCGTAGAAGGATTTGTCATATAGCAAATCCAGTAGATAATGAAGATGCTATTTCTAGAAAGATTTGAAACGCAGCCATAAGCTCTATGGGAGAGAGGATCAACAATAGATTTGACAACCAGGATCAGACCACCCGATTACTACATTCACATGACTCATTCAATAAGGAGGCCATTCAGGACCGGCATCTGAAAATCAATGAATTAGAGAGACTCGTAAGGAGTCTTAAAGAGTTCAACCTCCTACTTAGCAAAGAGGAAAGAATCATGAATTCAAATCAGACCATAAAAAGTGACGTGCGTATCCATTTATAGAACATTACACTGTCAGCATACGAGCATGAAGGATTAAGCACAAATCGATGATGAGTTCCGAAAAATTACAATTAGTTGAAGAGCTTCATAGACCAGCTAGAAGAAACTGGTCTCGACGCCACGTGGAAATCCGTGGTTTGGATGAAACGTGGCAAGCTGACGTAGTGGATATGTCAAGTTACGCAGCAGAAAATAATGGTCATAAATATTTGCTAACAGTAATTGATATATTTTCGAAATTCGCTTGGGCAATAGGTATCAAAAATAAAACTGGAAAAGAGGTAACTCAAGCAATGAAAACTATATTTCAACTAGGAAGGAATCCGCAGAAATTGCATGTCGATGAAGGAAAAGAGTTCTACAATAAAAGTTTCAAAACTCTCATGCAGCAGTATAATGTACACATGTATTCAACCTATTCGAAGAAGAGAGCATCGATCTGCGAGCGTTTCAATCGTACTTTGAAGGAAAAAATGTGGAAGCAGTTCAGTCGTCAGGATAGTTATCAATGGTTACAGATCTTACCGCAAATAGTTTCGATCTATAATGACAGTAGATATAGAACTATCAGAATGAAACCGAAAGATGTCACAGCTGATAATGAGGAAAAAATTCGGCTGTATACAGGGTGTTTCAGAAGTACATGAACATCTGAACACCCTAGGATCAGGGGGTGATTCTGAGCAGAAAAGTCCTCTTGCACTTTTTGATCAGACTCACCCCTAAAAAGTTATTGGCAATTAAGGGTGGGCCAATGGGGAGTGATTTTTAAGCGGGCGCACATCCATGTGATATGCAGCATATATGTGTGTGCCCGCCCCACCATTCGACGAGACAAAAGAGCGCAAAGATATTGCTCTC
>NW_021681426.1:18513-20470 GCF_001412515.2 Diachasma alloeum
ATTAAATGCTCAACACGTTGGCACAAATTTCATCCCTTAGTCGCAGTTAGGGTAGGAGGAATGAATTTTTGAATTGAAAAAAAAAATTTTTTTTAAATCTCCGCAATTTGAAGAACTCATTTGAAAAAAAAATTTTTTTTCAATCTCTTCGCTCATTCAAAAATTCACTCCTCCCTTCCTAAGAGGTGCTGAGGGATGAAATTTGTGTCACTCATTGTGTATTAAATGCTCAATACGTTGGCATAAATTTCATCCCTTAGTCGCAGTTAGGGTGGGAGGAATGCATTTTTGAATTGAAAAAATTTTTTTTCCAACTCTTCGCACTTTAAAAAATTCACTCCTCCCTCCCTAACTGGCCCTAAGGGATGAAATGTGTGTCACTTATTGAGTATTAAATGCTCAACACGTTGGCACAAATTTCATCCCTTAGTCGCAGTTCGGGTCGGAGGAATGAATTTTTGAATTGAAAAAAAATTTTTTTTTTCTAATTACTTCGCGCTTTCAAAAATTCACACCTCCCTCCCTATTAGGCGCTAAGGGATGAAATTTGTGTCACTCATTGTGTATTAAATGCTCAATACGTTGGCATAAATTTCATCCTTTACTCGCAATTAGGGTCGGAGGAATGAATTTTTGAATTGAAAAAAATTTTTTTTTTCTAATTACTTCGCGCTTTCAAAAATTCACACCTCCCTCCCTATTAGGCGCTAAGGAATGAAATTTGTGTCACTCATTGAGTATTAAATGCTCAACACGTTGGCACAAATTTCATTCCTTAGTCGCAGTTAGGGTCGGAGGAATGAATTTTTGAATTAAAAAAAAAATTTTTTTTCAATCTCTTCGCTCTTTTAAAAATTCACTCCTCCATCCCTAACATGCGCTAAAGGATGAAATTTGTGTCAATCATTGTGTATTAAATGCTCAACACGTGGGCACAAATTTCATCCCTTAGTTGCAGTTAAGGTCGGAGGAATGAATTTTTAAATTGAAAAAAAATTTTTTTTTCAATTCAAAAATTCATTCCTCCGACCTTAACTGCGACTAAGGGATGAAATTTATGCCAACGTGTTGAGCATTTAATACACAATGATTGACACAAATTTCATCCTTTAGCGCATGTTAGGGATGGAGGAGTGAATTTTTAAAAGAGCGAAGAGATTGAAAAAATAATTTTTTTTCAAATGAATTCTCCAAAGTGCGGAGATTGAAAAAAAAATTTTTTTTTCAATCTCCGCACTTTGGAGAATTCATTTGAAAAAAAATTATTTTTTCAATCTCTTCGATCTTTCAAAAATTTTCTCCTCCCTCCCTAACAGGCGCTTAGGGATGAAATTTGTGTCACTCATTGTTTATTAAATGCTCAACACGTTGGCATAAATTTCATCCCTTAGTCGCAGTTAGGATCGGAGGAATGAATTTTCGAATTGAAAAAAAAAATTTTTTTTCAATCTCTTCGCTCTTTCAAAAATTCACTCCTCCCTCCCTAACAGGCGCTTAGGGATGAAATTTGTGCCAACGTGTTGAGCATTTAATACTCAATACGTGACACAAATTTCATCCCTTAGTCGCAGTTAGGGTCGGAGGAATGAATTTTCGAATTGAAAAAAAAAAAAATTTAAATCTCTGCACTTTGGAGAATTCATTTGAAAAAAATTTTTTTTTTCAATCTCTTCGCTGTTTCAAAAATTCACTCCTCCCTCACTAACAGGTGCTATGGGATGAAATTTGTGTCACGTATTGAGTATTAAATGCTCAACACGTTGGCACAAATTTCATCCCTTAGTCGCAATTAGGGTGGGAGGAATGAATGTGTGAATTGAAAAATTTTTTTTTCCATCTTTTCGCACTTTAAAAAATTCACTCGTCCCTCCCTAACTGGCTCTAAGGGGTAAAATTTGTGTCACGTATTGAGTATTAAATGCTCAACACGTTGGCACAAATTTCATCCCTTAGTCGC
>NW_021681426.1:20581-21270 GCF_001412515.2 Diachasma alloeum
CACTTTGGAGAATTCATTTGAAAAAAATTTTTTTTTTCAATCTCGTCGCTCTTTCAAAAATTTATTCCTTTCTCCCTAACAGGCGCTAAGGGATGACATTTGTGTCACTAATTGTGTATTAAATGCTCAATACATGGGCACAAATTTTATCCCTTAGTCGCAGTTAGGGTCGGAGGAATGAATTTTTGAATNTCCGCACGTTGGAGAATTCATTTGAAAAAAAATTTTTTTTTCAATCTCTTCGCTCTTTCAAAAATTTACTCCTCCCTCCCTAACAGGCGGTAAGGGAAGAAATTTGTATCACTCATTGTGTATTAAATGCTCAAAACGTTGGCACAAATTTCATCCCTTAGTCACAATTAGGGTGCAAGGAATGAAATTGTGAATTGAAAAAAAAATGTTTTTTTGCATCTCTTCGCACTTTAACAAATTCACTCCTCCCTCCCTAACTGGCGCTAAGGGATAAAATTTGTGTCACTTATTGAGTATCAAATGCTCAACACGCTGGCACAAATTTCATCACTTAGTCGCAGTTAGGATCGGAGGAATGAATTTTTGAATTGAAAAAAAAAAAATTTTAAATCTCCGCACTTTGGAGAATTCATTTGAAAAAAATTTTTTTTTTCAATCTGTTCGCTCTTTCAAAAATTTATCCCTCCCTCCCTAACAGGCGCTAAGGGATGAAATTT
>NW_021681427.1:0-97565 GCF_001412515.2 Diachasma alloeum
CAAACAGGGACCATTCAGAAAATTGTGTTGTTTTTGCTGTAAACCTACGGAGAATGAGCGGGGAAATCGAATAAGAGCATCTCCATATTAATATCTCCCTTAGATTTCCCAAAGCGGAACCATTCAGAAAAGTGTCCTGTTTTGGTGAAAACTTACACAAACCCACGCAAACCGGGCTGGAAAAGCGAATGGAATAATCTCCAAATTAATATCTGCGCTATATTTCGCAAACCGGAAACATTCAAAAAATTGTTCTGATTTTGGCGCAAACCGGGTGGGAAATCGAATGGAATAATCCGTAATTGCATATTTCTATTAGATTTCCCAAACAGGGACCATTCAGAAAATTGTGCTGTTTTTGGGTAAACCTAGGTGCAAAATGAGCTGGGAAAGCGAATGGAATTACTTTCAAATTAATATCTGCGCAAGATTGCCCAAACCGGAACCATTCAGAAAAGTGTCCTGTTTTTGGTGATACACAAACCCACGCAAACCGGGCTGGAAAAGCGGATGGAATCATCTTTAAATGCATACCTCTTTTAGATTTCCCAAACAGGGACCATTCCACAACATTGTGCTGTTTCCGCTGTAAACCTAGGTAAAATGACCTGGGAAAGCGAATCGAATAATCTCCAAATTAATATCTGCGCTAAATTTCACAAACCGGAACCAGTCAGAAAATTGTCCTGTTTTTGGTGCAAACCTACGCAAACCGGGCTGGAAAAGCGGATGGAATCATCTTTAAATGCATACCTCTTTTAGATTTCCCAAACAGGGACCATTCCACAACATTGTGCTGTTTCCGCTGTAAACCTAGGTAAAATGACCTGGGAAAGCGAATGGAATAATCTCCAAATTAATATCTGGGCTAGATTTCACAAACCGGAACCAGTCAGAAAATTGTCCTGTTTTTGGTGCAAACCTACGCAAACCGGGCTGGGAAAGCGAATGGAATCATCTCCAAATCCATATCTCTCTTAGATTTCCCAAACAGGAACCATTCAGAAAATTGTCCTGTTTTTGGCGTAAACATACGCAAGGCGGGCTCGGAAAGCGAATGTAATAATCTCCAAATGCATATCTCTGTTCGATTTCCCAAACAGGAAGCATTCAGTAAATTGTGGTGTTTTTGGTGTAAACCTACGCAAAATGAGCTGGGCATGCGAATGAAATGATCTCCAAATTAATATCTCTCTTAGATTTCCCAAAGCGGAAGCATTCAGAAAATTGTCCTGTTTTTGGCGTAAACATACGCAAAGCGTGCTCGGTAAGCGAATGGAATAATCTCCAAATGCATATGCATTAGTAAGTTTGATGATATGCTACATGGAGGTGTAGTTGTGGTTCCCGTCACGTGGGACGCGAATTGACGTAAATTGATGGGATGTGATTAGTAAGTTTGATGATATGCTACATGGAGGTGTAGTGGTGGTTCCCGTCACGTGGCACGTGAATTGACGGAAATTGATGGGATGTGATTAGTAAGTTTGATGATATGCTACATGGAGGTGTAGTGGTGGTTCCCGTCACGTGGCACGGGAATTGACGGAAATTGATGCGATGTGATTAGTAAGTTTTTTTTTCAAATAGAATTAAAATTTAGAGAGAGAAAATTCCGATCCGCCCAGCCGCGATTCGAACCCGGGTCTCCCAGTTACGCGCCGAGCACTCTTCCAACTAAGCTACCGGGAACCACGGAAATTCTCACTCCAAATTCAACTCAGCACGCCGCCTAACCACCTCTAGGCATTAAATAAATTCAAATAGAATTAAAATTTAGAGAGAAAAAATTTCCGATTCGCCCAGCCGGGATTCGAACCCGGGTCTCCCAGTTACGCGCCGAGCACTCTTCCAACTGAGCCGGTGGTTCCCGGTAGGAACCACGGAAATTCTCACTCCAAATTCAACTGAGCACGCGGCCTAACCACGTTTAGGCATTAAATAAATTCAAATAGAATTAAAATTTAGCAAAAAAAAAAAAAAAAAATTCTAAGAGAAATTCTCATTAGAAATTCTAATTCTAATTAGAATTTAGAGAGAAAAAATTTCCGCTTCACCCAGCCGGGGATCGAACCCGGGTCTCCCAGATACGCGCCAGGCACTCTTACCGACTAAGCTCTCTCTTAGATTTCCCAAAAAGGGACCATTCCGCAACATTGTGCTGTTTCCGCTGTAAACCTAGGCAAAATGAACTGGGAAAGCGAATGGAATAATCACCAAATTAATATCTGCGCTAAATTTCACAAACCGGAACCTTTCAGAAAATTGTGCTGTTTTTGGCGTAAACATATGCAAACCGGGCTGGGAACGCGAATGGAACCATCTCCAAATGCATATCTCTGTTAGATTTCCCAAACAGGGACCATTCAGAAACTTGTGCTGTTTTTGGTGTATACCTACGTAAAATGGGCTAGAAAACGGAATAGGATTATCTCCAAATCAATATCTCCCATAGATTTCCCAAAGCAGAACCATTCAGAAAATTGTCTTGTTTTTGGTGCAAAGCTACGCAAACCGGGCTGCGAAAGCGAATGGAATAATCCGCAAATGCATATCTCTATTAGATTTCCCAAACAGGGAACATGGGCTGGGAAATCGAATGGGAGGATCTCCGTATTAATATCTCCCTTAGATTTCCCAAAGCGGAACCATTCAGAAAATTGTGCTGTTTTTGGAGTATGCATACGCAAAATGAGCTGGGAAAGCGAATTGAATTACCGTCAAATTTATATCTGCGCTAGATTGCCCAAACCGGAAACATTCAGAAAATTGTTCTGTTTTTGGTGCAAAGCTACGCAACCCGGGATGGGAAAGCGAATGGTATAATCTCCAAATGCATATCTCTCCTAGATTTCCCAAACAGGGACCATTCCACAACATTGTGCTGTATCCTCTATAAACCTACGCAAAATGGGCTGGGAAAGCGAATGGAATAATCTCCAAATGCATATCTCACTTAGATTTCCCAAACAGGGACCATTCCACACAACATTGTGCTGTTTCCGCTGTAATCCTAGGCCAAATGAGCTGGGAAAGCGAATGGGAGGATCTCCATATTAATATCTCCCTTAGATTTCCCAAAGCGGAACCATTCAGAAAATTGTGCTGTTTTTGGAGTATGCATACGCAAAATGAGCTGGGAAAGCGAATGGAATCATCTCCAAATGCATATCTCTGTTAGATTTCCCAAACAGAATGTACCATTCAGAAACTTGTGCTGTTTTTGGTGTATGCCTACGTAAAATGGGCTAGAAAAGCGAATAGGATTATCTGCAAACTAATATCTCGCCTAGATTTCCCATAGCAGAATCATTCAGTAAATTGTTTTGTTTTTCGCGTAAACATACGCAAACCTGGCTCGGAAAGCGAATGGAATAATCCCCAAATGCATATCTCTCTGAGATTTCCCAAACAGGGACCATTCAGAAACTTGTGCTGTTTTTGGTGTATACCTACGTAAAATGGGCTAGAAAAGCGAATAGGATTATCTCCAAATTAATATCTCCCCTAGATTTTCCAAAGCAGAACCATTCAGAAAATTGTCTTGTTTTGGTGAAAACCTACGCAAACCGCGCTGGGAAAGTGAATGGAATAATCCGTAAATGCATATCTCTATTAGATTTCCCAAACAGGGACCATTCAGAAAATTGTGCTGTGTTTGCTGTAAACTTATGCAAAATGGGCTGGGAAATCGAATGGGAGGATTTCCATATTAATATCTCCCTTAGATTTCCCAAAGCGGAACCATTCAGAAAAGTGTCCTGTTTTTGGTGCAAACTTACACAAACCCACGCAAACCGAATTGGTAAAGCGAATGGAATCATCTCCAAATGCATATCTCTCTTAGATTTCCTAAACAGTGTTACGTATTGACTTACGTTACTCTATTATTCGATGTTATCTTAAAATAAATTGAAAATAATGAAAGGAAATGGAAATCTTCAGAGTACAAAAATTCTCAAACTAATATTTTGCAAAAATTCACCTACTAATCGAAAGATTGACTAAAAACATACATAAAAACTGTCAACTTAATTTTTTGAGAAAATCAATATTTCACGAGTTATGAGTATTTGAAGTGAAAAATTTCAAATTTAGGAAAATGACCGCAAAAACATGAAAATAACTTGAAATATTGAATATTTGGAGAAAAAAACAATATATACATCAATATATAAAACAAAGAAGAAACCAAGCTAAAAACTCTGTGTTCAAGTTAGAAAAGAGAAATAAATGAAAAACACAAATAACAAAAAAGAAGAAGAAAACAAAACTGTTAACGGAAGACGGAACAGTGTTTGTCACCTTGGCATTGCCGGTTAAGCAATCAGACCGTTAAGAAAATCGTTTCTTCATCTCTGCAAACAGCGGAGATATGAAATTTCAAACATACCACACTGATGCCCTCAAACACGTGTATCCGTGCATCTATCAGAATTTTGGAAATTAATAGCGCCCTCTGTGTAAGAGATGCAGAGAAGTTTGTCGAACAAAAAGTATTCTATAAATTGTAAATTATTATATGCCTCGATCAAATATTGAAAAACCCATCAACAAATTTAATTGTTATAAACAAAACATAGTAAATTTTATCGGAAAAATCTGGAAAAAGACTAAAATCGAAGATCTCGAAGCCCCGAATGAGACAAAATTTGAATCATTCCTGAATCTTCATATGCAACGGAGATATGATTTTTTTGTAAAGTTGCACACACGCGTTCACTCACAGATGCGTAGTATGCATGTGCTCTAACGAAACTTTGGAAATTTCTAGACCTTTTTCTATCAGGAATATAGGAAAAAGTTAGGTACGAAAAATGATGAATAAATTGGCCTCTCTAAGAATGCATTATCAAAAAAGTCAAAAGTCAATAGACAGATCTGACTGTCTATCGACATGTCATTCAAAATCTACCATAAAAATTCAAAAATCAATGCAATCAATTGAAGGTTAGTAGGGGAACAGGAAAATAATGGAAAATCACGGAAAAAGTTGAATTAGAAAGTGTCAATTTCCAGGTCACTGGCTACCCTTAAATTGGAACCTTAATAACTTTGGAACCGATTAACATTTCGGAAAGTAAAAATATTCTAAAAAATACTCCATTAAATTCCCCACAGAATAGAAAATTGAGCAGATTTTTAAATTCAAAAAGAACCCTTTGGGAAGAGCTAACAGACAGTTTCTCAAGGTCAAATTTTTAACTGTGAATATCTCCGAAGATTATGAAGATTAAATAATGAAATTTTGGGCAAAAATACTATAAATCAAGGTCTTTCAGATAAACCAAAAAACCTTTCCGATAGATTGTTAAATAACAATGTTATTAACTATGGAATTTTATAAAAAAAATGAAAAAAAGGTTTTTTCATCGGAATTATGTTTCCGGCTCAAAAATAGACTCAAAAACGAATTTTGTAAAATTTGTCAATATACAATCTCAATAGACAAAAATTGTCATTTGCAGTACCATAAGGGTACCTTAAGGAACCGTTTAAGCCATAGTAAAAATCAACTTCAAAATTCAGCCAAAAATGAATTATTCATAAGTAAAAATATCAGAAATAATTCAAATGAATTAAAAATGTAAAAATATTCAATGTATAAAGGCCTAGTAGGGTGCCACAGTGTTGGGAGTACTCTACACACATTGCATAGGGGTAAGCTTGACGCTCGACCCCCACCTTCAGGTAGCAAGTCTCACCCCTTCACGCGGCATCGCCACTACTCCCACCACTCACTGTGCCACTTCGGCGGCTCGACGTAACGTTGACGCGCCGTAGAGAGCGAGTCGAGGTACCTCGAGACGCGACAGCCTACAGTCAGTTCAGTTCCAGCGCTCGAAGTAGCCGGTCATAGCTCAAAAGCAGCTCCGCGAAGTGAAATAAATTCGGTAAAGTGTTTTTTCGGACTTAGAAAATTCGCGAGTTTGTGGACTTAGTGAAATTCTCAACACGTCCTCTTGGGACTTAGAGAATTTTTGTAATATCCCTTCTGGATTTATTCTTGATTTGTCCCCTTGGGACTTACAATTATTTACCTTGATTTGTCTCCTCTGGACTTAGAATTATTTTTCGATCCAACCTTAGAATCTTTTTTTTTTGGCACTTCAACATCTAATTTCGAACGTCTCATTCACCAAATAATTATTAAAATTTATTCAAGAGTTTCATCAAGTCCACTACACATTAATAAGCAAATCTAATCCGATAATCTGTTGAATGCACGGCGGTGCCTGAACTGACTAGGAAACTCGGCTTAAAAATCAAATAAAAATTTGAAATAAAAAAAAAATCAATATCCTAATAAATAAATTAATAGCCGGTCCCTAATAAATAAATTCTGAGGATTTTGCCGAGACGATCTGAAAATGCTTTGAACTTTGGTTCGGTGTTTTAGTGACCCCCACGAGAATCCTCAAAATTAGTTTACATTTTAAATCCATGAAGCTAATTCGAGAATTTTGCCGAGACGAACTGAAAATACTTTGAACATTGGTTCGGTGTTTTCAGTGACCCCCACGCGAATTCTCGCAATACAATTCATATTTTATTTTCCGCAAAACTTAAGTTTAAAATTAAAATATTCCAGTGATCCTAACCAGTGACGCGCATCCGACGCTCGGGAACTAAACCATAAAACCTAAAATAAAGAAAATATTGTTTGACCTTTCTAGTTTTCAAAATATCCAAAGCTATTCCCAGTGGTAACAAAAATAATTACAAACTGAAAAGTGGAAACTTATCTAAATCAACTGAAACCAGCGATCCAGTGGGCCAGTTTGTTCGATTGTGGCCTGCTGTTGGAAGCAAGCCGCTGCCGCCCGTCGGACCCCTACCACTCGACGAACGAATCCTGGTACTTTAAAATCGGGCCTTCACAGATCGAGACCCTTTGAAGCAACGATCCAGAGTCATTGACGAGCAGAAGTGAGTAAAATGAAGACAACAGTTTATTTCTCTTGTCCCGGAGATCATCTATACTCCAAAAGTAGAGACATTTATTCCCGGATCAATAAAGAACACGAATGAGGGATGGCTTTTCAACCTAGTTACGGCAAGTCAAAGAGGGTAATCGGCTACCGCTCGACGATTATTTCTTAAAATTTTGGCTTCCCAACTTCTCTTGTTTTTTCAAATTTTAATCAATAAAATAAATTTTACTATTTTATTTAATTTTGTCTCAAATCAATCGGGAATACGTAACAACAGGGACCATTCCACAACATTGTGCTGTTTCCGCTGTAAACCTAGGCAAAATGAACTGGGAAAGCGATTGGAATAATCACCAAATTAATATCTGCGCTAAATTTCACAAACCGGGACCATTCAGAAAATTGTCCTGTTTTTGGCGTAAACATACGCAAACCGGGCTGGGAAAGCGAATGGAATCATCTCCAAATGCATATCTCTCTTAGATTTCCCAAACAGGCAGCATTCAATAAATTGTGGTGTTTTTGGTGTAAACCTACGCAAGATGAGCTGGGAATGCGAATGGAATGATCTCCAAATTAATACCTCTCTTAGATTCCCCAAAGCGGAACCGTTCAGAAAATTGTGCTATTTTTGGTTTAAACCGGTGCAAAATGGGCTGGGAAAGCGAATGGAATGATCTCGAAATCAATAACTCCCCTAGATTTCCCAAAGCGGAACCATTCAGAAAATTGTCCTATTTTTGGCGTACACATACGCAAAGCGGGCTCGGAAAGCGAATAGAATAATCTCCAAATGCATATCTCTCTTAGATTTCCCAAACAGGGACCATTCCACAACATTGTGCTGTTTCCGCTGTAAACCTATGCAAAATGAGCTGGGAAAGCGATTGGAATAATGACCAAATTAATATCTGCGCTAAATTTCACAAACCGGAACCATTAAGAAAATTGTCCTGTTTTTGGCGTAAACATACGCAAACCGGGCTGGGAAAGCGAATGGAATCATCTCCAAATGCATATCCCTGTTAGATTTCCCAAACAGGGACCATTCAGAAATTTGTGCTGTTTTTGGTGTATACCTACGTAAAATGGGCTAGAAAAGCGAATAGGATTATCTCCAAATTAATATCTCCCCTAAATTTCCCAAAGCAGAAACATTCAGAAAATTGTCTTGTTTTTGGCGTAAACATACGCAAACCGGGCTCGGAAAGCGAATGGAATAATCTCCAAATGCATATCTCTCTGAGATTTCCCAAACAGGGACCATTCAGAAACTTGTGATGTTTTTGTTTCGTTCCTATGTAAAATGGGCTAGGAAAGCGAATGGAATAATCCGTAAATGCATATCTCTATTAGATTTCCCAAACAGGGACCATTCAGAAAATTGTGCTGTTTTTGCTGTAAACCTACGCAAAATGGGCTGGGAAATCGAATGGGAGGATCTCCATATTAATATCTCCCTTAGATTTCTCAAAGCGGAACCATTCAGAAAATTGTGCTGTTTTTGGAGTATGCATACGCAAAATGAGCTGGGAAAGCGAATGGAATTACCTTCAAATTAATTCTGCGCTTGATTGCCCAAACCGGAACCATTCAGAAAAGTCTCCTGTTTTTGGTGCAAACTTACATAAACCCACGCAAACCGGGCTGGTAAAGCGAATGGAATCATCTCCAAATTCATATCTCTCTTAGTATTCCCAAATAGGAATCATTCAGTAAATTGTGGTGTTTTTTATGTAAACCTACGCAAAATGAGCTGGGAATGCGAATGGAATGATCTCCAAATTTATATCTCTCTTAGATTTCCCAAGGCGGAACCATTCAGAAAATTGTGCTGTTTTTGGTGTATACCTGCGCAAAATGGCCTGGGAAAGCGAATCGAATCGCCTCCAAATGCATATCTCTCTTCAATTTCCCAAACAGGACGCATTTAGAGAAGTGGCTTTTTTTTGTGTAAATCTGCGCGAAATGGGCTGGGAATGCAAATGGAGTCATCTCCAAATTAATATCTCCCCTAGATTTCCCAAAGCGGACCATTCCGAAAATTGTCCCGTTTTTGGTGAAAACCTACGCAAACCGGGCTGGGAAAGCGAATGGAATCATCTCCAATGCATATCTCTCTCAAACGCATATCTCTCTTAGATTTCCCAAACAGGGACCATCCAGAAAATTATCTTGTTTTTGGTGTAAACCTAGGCAAAATGGGCTGGGAAAAGGAATTGGATGATCTGCAAATTAATATTTGCGCTAGATTTCCCAAACCGGAACCACCCCCCATTCTTACAACGGTGATTTTCGTAGGCCCTTTTATGACCGTCCGAGGATCCTTGGGAAGATTTGGATGGAAGGGCTTCAAATAGTACAGCAGATGCTTAAGGTTGCTTTGAGTTACATCGCAGTGGAGATAATAAGCCTTTCGTGCATCTTTGATCGTATAATTTTCGTATACTTGTTGTTGTATGTCATCCACCACAAACGTATTGGTGGATACAGCGTTATCCTGATCATGTTAGTCTCTATTATCGTCAGAACAGTCCGAGCAAATAACCGACTCAATATCGGAATAAAGCCCAGTTTCCAAGTATTCGCCGGCGCTGTCTTCCGTTTCGCTCGTACATTCTTCATTTTGAGCGAACGCCGCAATCTCCTCCGGATGTTGTTGCGAATGCTTGTTGTGCACCTTGACAGCGGGCTTCTGTTGTCCGGGTCTCCTCTGCGTACCCTATGCTATATATTTCTGCCATCCACGTTCTCTCATCCAATGAAATCTTGCGCTTACGTAGTGGGCCGTTGCTTTCCGTTGTTAACAATTTCCGTTTCTTAGTCTTGCTGTGGATCTCGGCCATCGTCCTCTCAACATTTTTCCTAATTGAACGATATTGACTAGTCCGACTCATTAACTGGAGCTACGTTCGAAAACAAGTCGTATGGTAGTCTATGGCTCGTGATTTGTCGCCCATATACTATCTATTCCCTACAGTTCACCGGGATATTTGATGAACATGAAAATACTGAATTAAACAGAGCTTTTCTTGTTCTTAATCGCCATGTCAAGGAAAATGCGGGAATGTCGGAACAAGAAACACTGTCAGAGACTGCCTGTTGAGGGAAAGTCATCATTACGCTATTGATGGTTATTCATTTATGGTTAGTATTTTCCCTACCGTTTCTAGGATTTTTTTTTCCAATTATTTGTTTTTTTCTACATTGCGGTTTCTGCCTTAAACAGGATAATCTAGCCATTTATTTACACCACAACATTTGTATTTCTTTCATTAAGGCCATTATTAGTCCATGGTTCAGAGGTTTCTCTGCAAGAATAATTGAGAGGAAATTTTTTTTTCCTATTGTGTCTTTTTTCATATGAGAACAGAAATATTGAAAATGATCACTAAAATTTGGCGCGCAACATATTGTTTATACAAATGAAAGAACGATCTTTGTGTTTTTCCCCAATATGTCCGGGAAAGTGAATTTTGAAGCAAAAAATAAAGAATTCAAAATTGTTCTCCTCTCGATTCCACACAAATAAGCTTTCAGCATTAATTTTGATCGTTACAATAGTTTGAAAGAGAGAGCCGTGTGTAGGAGTACGCCCGATCTCCGAGTGCCCAGCGAACGATCGAAGCGTTCTTGTATACCGATGAAAGGCGCGAGTTAGAGACACGGACGCGCTCCGTTACACGGTTCGATATGTCAAACTATTGTTCCGATCAAAATTTGTGTGAAGAGCTCAGTTATGTGGAATCGAATAGAGAACAATTGTGAATTGTTAATTTTTTGCTCTAAAATTCATATTTTTGGAGATATTTGGAAAAAACACAAAGTGTGCCCATTTTGAATATTTCTATTCTCAGGCGGAAGAAGAAACGATAGAAAAAAAAATTACCTTTTAATTATTCGATCAATGTCGGGATTTTCGACCTCCGACGCCTGGACTATATATAAACAATTGTAAAAGACCGAAAATAAATGGAACAAGTAGAACCCCGCCTCGCCACGAAATGTGTCAAATTGCTTCCCTATTCGTTGAAAATCTCATGATACAATCATAGAAAGTATACAAAACGAACTACTTTTCTAAACCAATTCCATGTTTATTTAGCACTGGATGATTTTCATTCGGCTGGCCTCAACCCATATGGATTAACTATCCAGGTGATATGTTTAGGAACAATTCAAATACCACAATGAATTAACGAAATACTTACTTTTCATACAGCTATAAAGGTGGTGAATCAATCAGTGTGGTATTGTAATTGACACTTGTGGAAAAATCGCTGCTGTCAATTATCCTTAATTTTCCTCAATTCTTCACTTTGACACTCTATATTCCACCGTATTATCACAATATATAGGAGGAATTAGTGAGCACTCTTCGTGCTTCTCCGACGTTATGACGGTGGATTCACAGCATCAACTGGAGTAGTGTTACTCAAGTGCCGTCATTGGCACTCGTGGTAACTCTCCAGCGTCTTCCCGCCAACACACTAACACTAAGCCAACTGATATCAGTGTAATCCGATTGATACCAGTCGTGGTCGCTGGTCGTCATCTCGCTTACCACGAAATATAAACATGTATATTCAAACTTCAGTGTAAATAACTGAACGGTCCGATAGAATAAATGCTCGGGTAATAGAGAGATATGTGTCTGAATAATCATTCATTGCAGTCGACATATTGGGGAATAGAAATATTGTACATTAATTAATTTTCAATACATTGGTTTCCAGAAATTTTAATGGTCGATTTTCAACACTCGTTTACATAGAAATTAAAGAGTATGAAGATTTGAGTAGTTACGCTAATTAATATTATGGAATAATATTGAATGGTAAATATGAGTAAACAATCCACCACTTGCGACGACCGAGAAAAAAGGCAATGTGAAACGCGAAAATTTCTATCCTTCTTCGTTTTAATTTTCTGAGATTTTATCAAAATATCGTATATTAGCCTTGTAGCGCAAAATGAGTTTGGCAAATGTTCCAAGGATAATTCGGTGCGTTGTGAACTATTAGAAATGAATATACCTTTGAAAGTTTTTTGTCAAGGCGCTGGCCGTTCGAGCGCAGAAACGTTGAACGAATAACATGAGAAGGCTTCACCCTGAACGGATGTTTAGGCGACAACTGATATGGAAAGCAATCCGCTCAATTTAAGAGAAATAATTCGCATCATACTGCCCATATCATTGATCGTCGAAGCGACATTGGCCAGAAATGAATCATACTAAATACTGGGAATCTATAGTGGACGAATTATGCTGATGATCATTCATCATCTAGGTCGTCCGACGACGCTGAATACACACAGGTATCATCAGTAAGATCTTCATCAGATTCTCTAGCCATTCCAACCTGTGAATATCGGAGAGAAGGGAATTAATAGTATATTTCGTCACTCTAGCTCTAGCTCTTCTAGATCATATGATTGCAAACTCATATTCGCCAGAAAAGTTTTTTTTTGCCGTATGACGAACAGTATTTTTTGTTATGACGGCCGTAGGCAGAGATTCACGGACGCGGAGCGTCCGTGAAGCGCTGGCTCACGGCCGGAATGACAAAAATGATATTTACATGGTTCATGATTGTGGCTTAAAACGGTACAATTTCACATGGTTAATTTGCATGTATTGACTCACATCACGCTTGAAGACCGTATCGTACCATCGCAACTCGTGTAACTCTTTTTTAATGTAGAATTTAAGCCTCAGGGATTCTCTACGGAACGCAGGTTTTGGGGTTTTTTTTAAACTTCAACCAGAACACGAATACTTCTGAAAGTGGACATGGTAACGATAATGTACAGTGACAATATCGGTATGTTGGGAGTGACAGTGCTAAAGCGTACATGCATAACTGTACTTACTCCTCATGTGTTTGATCTTAGTGCCATCGAGAGGTCTCCGGGCGAATAGCTCCTTTTTTTCGAATATATTACGCATTAGTAAGCGAATGAATAAATAAGTGCTGCGATAAGCGCCAAGGTACGTGTCGTCTCAGGCCATTATTTCAAGACCTTCATGTCGAAAAAACCAACGTATTGTTGAAATTAGATTTTCACTTTCGGCCATAATTCTCACTTCCAGAACAATTTTTGATATGGTACAAGGTTGAATAGAAAACAGAGGTAATTATACAATTGTGTACTTCCCAATTCACTTGAGGAACGCCAAAGAGGCTATTCAACTATAAAAACTCAATGGAAGGCCCAAACGATGAGGCAGGCCGACTCGACTGAAGTGAAGTAAACATTCTGATGAAGTGGTGGAAGAACGACGCCGAGTTTGTTTACCTCGAGGTTCGTACTACACGCCTTACAAAAATGAGCCAATTCTACAGTTACTCTAATGACTACGTATCGAAATATTGCCCTTCGAACGTTACACATTATCCAGGTAATTAAATATTTATGATGGAAAAATGTCTTATTATCACTTGGAAATTAATTTTCTTCAATTTACTTCAAATTCGTTCCTCAAATGACAGATGAACCTATTATGATTGATTTCTAGAACTTAAATGAAGGATTTTATACCTCTACGTCGATTACCTCCTATTTCTACAGTATTTTCAAGATACAAATTTCCCAAGCATCATTTCCAATATTGAATAATTGTTCTTTACCATCAATATAAAAATTCAGTAATGATATACCTATTCCAGATAAAAAAAGGTAATTTAAATTATAAGTGCCAGTTCATATAACTATTCATGTTGTCATAATTGTTGTCACTAGACAATTTAAATCTTCACTAGGAGCTCCAATTATGATTGCATACGCGTCTGGTACTGTAATGCCATAGTGCGCGGCTGGTGGCGGCAACATTGCGACGATTCACTATCGTATATGTCCCTATTATCTTGCAGCAACGCGCTGGCAGAGGGTTGGAAAAAGGTATAGTATACTTAAGGTATAGTGTACTGTAACGATATAGTGAGTGGCTGTAGGTGGCGCTCCATGCTGAGCCCATTTGAAAAATAACCAAGGACTAAGGGCGCGAAAGATTTCGACAAATCACCACGTGACAGTTCAGTTGGGCAGTAGTATTGTACACCAAGCACGAGTGAGGTAGAAGATCCGCGAATGTGAAAAAAGTGTGTAAACATGGATAACGGAAGGGATAATAATAATGCAGGTAATTAATTTTATTCAATGTATGGAATTTCGAAAAGGTAAATGGAATCACAGTGATAACATCGATGTACTGTCCATCATTTCATTCACCTGGAAGTTGACGCTGCCCTATGCACCATAGATATTTTGTTTCCATTCAGGTTGCATTGCATGAATCCGCATTTGTGTTAAATTTTTTTTTACTTCATACCTTATTCGTGTCACGTAATTAAATGCAGGCATCCACGAAATTAATATCGAAGGAAGGAGAGACGCAGTGTTGGTTATCGAGGACGTCGTTCACGAGGAGGAAGATGGGAGGCTTGTGCCCCGTCATTACACCGGTTAATTTAAATTTTTTTAAAAATTGGATCTCCCGAGTGTTTGGACCTTGGTCAATTATGGTCTATTTTACCCATTTGTGGGGTAATAACTAGTATTTATGTCTTTTATAGTGAACTACAGGAATGAAGGGCGCCAGAGGAAGAGCCTTACAATAAGGTTGGAGGGCCAAATCATAGTGAATTTCACCGTAGGCGTTGAACCTGGTAGGGACAACGGTATCGGGGAATCTGGGAGAGTGCCCAATGGAGACGTCCCAAACGTTTTCATCTAACCAGGGCATCTCAAAGGACGAGGGCCACTGAGGCTGCACAATGGTTTTGCCAACGGAGGTCAAGAGGACGACGTTCCACCACACGAGGAAGTGGCAGAATTGCCAATTGGGCAGCATTACAACCCACTGCAAGATATACCACTGAGTCCCACCATTTCACTGGAGGAAGCCCCGGGTAGGCATGTTTCTTCAAACATGCCTACAATATAAAATATTTTAACACGTAATGTTAGACGTCGCTCAACAAAGCTAGTAAATAATGTGGTTGTTGGTAAAGTTAAATAATAATTAAATATTCAGTTAATTTTTTCTTTTTCAAAATAATTTCCTCATAATTTCATTTATTCAACGTATTAGATAGACAATAATTTACCCTAAGAAAAATGAGAAATAATAATTTACTAATATTTACAATAAAATCAATAGTCCATTTAATATTTACTAACAAAAACTATTTTAAAAAAATATATACTGTAACGAACATGTGGGGATGTTCGGTAGGACACGATGCTGCCATCAAAACAACTAACCCCCCCGTGACATAGGAAGGCGACCTGTGAGTAAAAGGTAGCGAGAGAGAGCGTTTCACTTTTCCACCCCGGGGTGGTCAGAAGTCCAATCCTCGTGACGACCGTGAGGTTTGGGGGTTTCCACGCCATGGTGTGGCTAAATTTGTGTTATAATTCCATAGTATTTTGTTTAATCTCAAGACCGGCATAATTACGCGTTTTTGAGGGCCCATGGAATTATCGCGAAGAAAGTTCAAGTTATGAGTCATCCGATAATTCTTATGGGAGCCACCCTATTGTTAATCCTACGGCAAATCGATTAGGTCCGGCTGAAATGCCGGCGCTCCAAATTATAATGGATTTTACGGTGGTTAGATGGTTACGTTTTAGATTTTCGGTGGAAGGTCACGAGGAACAAGTGCAACCCTTTTATCCCATGAATTGCCAGGTTGCTTACAGTTTTGAAAAATTAGGAGAATTAGTTAGTAGTATCGGTCTTTTAACCCCGTGAATCCAGGAGAACCGACCCGTAGGAGGCGCCAAAAACCCTTAGTAATTTTCCGAACGCCCACCAGTTCGGCCCAGGTTAATCATTAGTCAATTTTATAAAGTTACGTATAGAGAAGTTAGAGTTGAGTATTTGTCGCGTTTTAATTCCCCAAAAGCATTTGGTGGCACCGACAAAGCCAACGCTTGATGGGCCGAAAATCTCCGCCAATCAGAGCCCGTCTCTGTTGGCCAGAATTCGCGCTGCGGTTAGTGCCCGTGACACTGACCCAGGGCAGTTAGTTCGGCGTTGGCTCTTGACCCCACCAGAACTAGTGCCAGTACAGTGCCTATCTTAGGAATTAGAGTGCCTATATTTGGATGAGTGTATCTACACGATGGCGAAGAACACCCCAAAGAGGGGTAAGAAACCCAAAGTGAGGTTTTAGTTCGGTTTATGTATTTTTACGAATTCATTTCGGCGTTTAGTTATTCGACTACGGGGTCTTCAGCCCCGTACGTCGCATTTTATTCCGTTAAAACGGTGATTGTGCCGCTTAATCCAAATTATGAGGTGCCGATTCCCCCTTTTTTCACTCATGATTGGGTGGTTTTCGTGATTTTTGGTGGGTTATTCAAGGGGATAATTACTCCCGTTTAATTGCCAGAGCGCGTCCATTCCCGTTATACGTGGGTTTTTGCGCGTAAGAAATTCCACTCGGGTTCAAATTGAATTGGTTCGCGTAGATAGTTAAAGAAAATTAGGGTTTGTAGGTCAATATGTTCGGGGGGCTTCCCTGAGTAATTCATCTCAGGGTTTCTGAAAATTCGCTCTGCCGATTTCCGGATGTTCCATTTTTGGTTGTTATGGATTTCCAGCACATTCTCGCTGGCGTGTAGGTCGTTTTTCTCGAGGGGGAATTCCCCCCGACTCTCGACTCACCTCAGATACCAATACATGTTTAGACGTGGCTATTCTCGCTTCACGCGGGCATTTTAGCGTTTAGAATTCCGCTCGGTGATTAATTAACCTGAGGCGGCTAATTATTGAGGGAAAATTATTTTTTGGGTATTGTTGTCTTCGGTAGACTCTCCCGGACATTTTGTCTCAGGGTTCGTAATTTTTGACTCTGCCATTTTCGAGTTATGGCAAGTTGAGTTTTACGAAATTTCAGCCGTTTTGGCTGGTACGAAAAATCGATGGATGAATACGTTCTCTTCTCTCTCGCTCCGAATGTCGCTCGCATACCTTTCCCCCCAATTCTCGGAATTCTCGAGTATTTAGGGATTAGCGTGTATTTCTACTCTCCCCAAATGTTTATTTCATCATATTTGAGGTATTTATCGGTGTGATATTAATTTCTTCGAATATTTTTGTCAGATTAGACTAATTCCTATCAGAGTACGGAATTAATATTATGATTATTATTATTATCAGTATTGTTAGTTATTAATTATAGATTTTTTCCTTTTTTTAATATTTTTTTGAGAGAATTGAAATGTCTTTTTTTTTTTTTAAATTGGTGATTCTTATATTTCAATAGTGTCAACACGTAAGAACGATGTTGATTTCTTTTCCTTTTTGTTTGTAATTTTGGCCACCAATACCCGCCTCCACCTGAAATCCACCCCTCCCTCCACAACCTAGCACACTGAGCGAACCCAGGACCGTTACCTTTCCCCAGAAATCTAGTTTTCTCCCTTTTTGTGTAAATTTTTGAGGTTTTGGAATCAATTAGAATTGGTTTTCTAGAATCATCCGGTTTGGTAATTCCGGCTAAAAATTACCTGGCGCCTATAGATTTTTGTATTTTTGAGTTTAACTAGACGAAGGGGAAAAAGGGCGAAGGTAATAGGCATTTTTAACCCCCATACGAAAATGTCACGTTACAATACATAGCCTAGGAAGATTGCCATTGCATCAAGAGTGAATATCAAATTGCCTCAATATAAACAACAACATGTGGACCGCCGAGCGCTCTGAGAAAAAGACCACACGCGCTTAGGAAGTGCCGCCGATAAAAATATAAAGAGGGTCGGACGAAGAAAGAGCATATTGCGTGAATATTGCTACAGAGATAAACTCTTGGTAAGTAAAGAAAAACGTAATTAAAATGAAACTCATCTGAATTCTCAGCCGAAGGGTATATTTTTGAACGCATCGATTGGAGGAATAAAGAGAGTTTTAGATTTTTTGTTTATTCGTATTAACTTATTTTAAGTTATCTCCATCAATATTACAAGAAAACGGCAAGATTTGATGGGTTAATTGTGAACAGGAAGATGATTATGACGAAATTAATAGATTGTTCGTATCTACTATTTCTTCAATTCAATGACAATTCTATTTGGGACAGTTTAAAAATAATATGATCAAAATGTGCTGGGGTTATTTTTCTGTTCAGTGAGTGGCATATGCACCGGTCAGTCCATAAGACAATCACAGCTCTGATGTTTGCGATGCGCAGCCACAGGCTGACGCACTGTGGTACCTCGAGAATATAGCATTATTTATTAGGCAGAATATTGGATGATTAACCGTTGATTGGACACGTAATTATGCACACGTCAGAAACGAACCGGGGAGATGAATAAGTAATTCAATAAGTGATTGTTTTTATCTACTTTTTCTTTAATTCAATGACAATTCTATTTGGGAGAATTTAAAAATAAAACACAAATAACAACGATCGCGAATATTGAGGAAACTATTTGGCTATGGTCTAAATGCGCTGGGGTTATTTTTCTCTTCTCTTCGGGCATATATGCGCCGGTCAGTTCATAAGACAATCACAGTTCTGATGGTGTTACGTATTGACAATCGTTTCTCAAATTATGAACGCCATCATGAACAAACGAAAATATAATGAAATATAAAAATTATTTCGAACATAAATCTTTCAAAATTTGAATAATTTACAAATTTTATGATCTCAATTGAAAGATCGAGTGAAAAGAAACATAAAAGTGTTGCGGTTTTATTTTCAGTAAAATTAATATTTCACGAGTTATAAAACATTTGCATTTGCATTTGCATTTGCATTTGCATTTGAAGTGAAAAAGTTCAAATATAGGAAAATGACCGCAAAAAAATGAAAATAAATTGAAATATTGAATATTTGGAGAAAAAAATAATATATACATTACAAACAATAAATCAAAGAAGAAACGAAGCTAAAAACTCTCTATTCAAGTTAGAAAAGAGAAATAAATGAAAAACACAAATAACAAAAAGAAGAAGAAAACAAAACTGTTAACGGAAGACGGAATAGTATTTGTCACCTTGGCATTGGCGGTTGAGCAATCTGAATAATTAATACTTTATTAAGTATTAATTATTCAGATAATAATTTATACTAATAAAAACAGGACGGGACCAAAAAGGAGCCCACAAATACTAATAATTATAGATGAACTAACCTGCGATGCTAAGGCAGGCTAGCAACCACGACAACGAGTGACGTTTTCCCTCAAAACAGGGAAGTCTTCTTAAATATTTAAGGAAAATTAACTGAAGAAAGAAGAATACATGAGTTTTGAAACGATGTAATTCCTTTAAAAATGAACAAAAAAAATAATATAAAATTATTCTTAAAAACCATTATAATGTAAATACAACAAAAACTGTCTCAGACAGAAAATAAATCTACTCAACAGTTATCAAATTATATTTCGATTGCACATGATGATGTTATAGAGAAAAATAATAATAAACACACGAAAAATCAAGATATAATTCAACCTTAAAATCTCCACAGATCATTTGACTGGAAAAATCATAAAAATGTAAAATTGTTTATAAACAATTGGGATAATGTTCATAAAAAAAACTTGAAAACAGGCTAAAAATAAAGCGTCTATATCGCTGAGGATACCCACCGAAAATCGTTTCTTCATCTCTACAAACAGCGGAGATACGAAATTTCAAAGATACCACACTCACGCACTCAAACACGTGTATCCGTGTATCTATCAGAACTTTGGAAATTAATAGCGCCCTCTGTGTAAGAGATGGAGAGAAGTTTGTCGAACAAAAAGTATTCTATAAATTGTGAATTATTATATCCCTCGATCAAATATGGAAAAACCCATCAACAAATTTAATTGTTATAAACAAAACATAGTAAATTTTATCGGAAAAATCTGGAAAAAGACTAAAAATCGAAGATCTCGAAGCCCCGAATGAGACAAAATTTGAATCATTCCTTAATCTTCATATGCAACGGAGATATGATTTTTTTTTAAAGTTGCACACACGCGTTCACTCACAGATGCGTATGCATGTGCTCTAACGAAACTTTGGAAATTTCTAGACCTTTTTCTATGAGGAATATAGGAAAAAGTTAGGTACGAAAAATGATGAATAAATTGGCCTCTCTAAGAATGCATTATCAAAAAAGTCAAAAGTCAATAGGCAGATCTGACTGTCTATCGACATGTCATTCAAAATCTACCATAAAAAATCAAAAATCAATGCAATCAATTGAAGGTTAGTAGAGGAACAGGAAAATAATGGAAAATCACGGACAAAGTTGAATTAGAAAGTGTCAATTTCCAGGTCATTGGCTACCCTTAAATTGGAACCTTAATAACTTTGGAATCGATTAACATTTCGGAAAGTAAAAATATTCTAAAAATACTCCATTAAATTCCCCACAGAATAGAAAATTGAACAGATTTTTTAATTCAAAAACCACCCTTTGGGAAACTAACAGACAGTTTCTCAAGGTCAAATTTTTAACTGTGAATATCTCCGAAGATTATGAAGATTAAATAATGAAATTTTGGGCAAAAATACTATAAATCAAGGTCTTTCAGATAAACCAAAAAACCTTTCCGATAGATTGTTAAATAACAATGTTATTAATAATCGAATGTTATAAAAAAAATAAAAAAAATGTTTTTCATCGGAATTATGTTTCCAGCTCAAAAATAGACTCAAAAACGAATTTCGTAAAATTTGTCTATATACAATGTCAACAGACAAAAATTTTAATTTGCAGTACCATAAGGGTACCTTAAGGAACCGTTTAAGCCATAGTGAAAATCAACTTCAAAATTCAGCCAAAAATGAATTATTCATAACTAAAAATATCAGAAATAATTCAAATGAATTAAAAATGTAAAAATATTCAATGTATAAAGGCCTAGTAGGGTGCCACAGTGTTGGGAGTACTCTACACACATTACATAGGGGTACGCTTGACGCTCGACCCCCACCTTCAGGTAGCAAGTCTCACCGCTTCACGCGGCATCCCCACTACTCCCACCACTGTGCCACTTCGGCGGCTCGACGCAACGTCGACGCGCCGTAGAGAGCGAGTCGAGGTACCTCGAGACGTGATGGCCTACAGTCAGTTCAGTTCCAGTGCTGAAAGTAGCCGGTCATAGCTCAAAAAGAGCTCCGCGAAGTGCAATACATTCGGTAAATTGTTGTTCGGACTTCGCAAGTTTGTGGACTTAGTGAAATTCTCGACACGTCCCTCTTGGGACTTGGAGAATTTTTGTAATATCCCTTCTGGATTTATTCTTGATTTGTCCCCTTGGGACTTACAATTATTTATTCTTGATTTGTCCCCGCTGGACTTAGAATTATTTCTCGATCCAAACTTAGAATTTTTCTGCCAATTTAACATCTAATTTCGAACTTCCCATTCACCAAATAATTACTAAAATTAATTCAAGAGTTTCATCAAGTCCACTACCCTTTAATAAACAAATCTAATCCGATAATCCGTTGAATACACGGCGGTGCCTGAACTGACTAGGAAACTCGGCTTAAAAATCAAATAAAAATTTGAAATAAAAAAAAAGAAATCAATTCAAACATATTTTGTGACCATGAAGTGAATTAAAGTGCCAATACCCTAATAAATAAATTCTGAGAATTTTGTCGAGACGATCTGAATGCTTTGAACATTTTGTTCGGTGTTCAGCGATTCTCATGAGAACTCTTAAAATTTGTTGACTTTTTATGAAGTTATTTCGAGGATGTTGCCGAGACGATCTGAAAGTGCTTTGAACATTGGTTCGGTGTTTTTAGTGACCCCCACGAGAATCCTCGCAATACAGTTCATACTTTTTACCAGTAGATCAATTCTGAGGATTTTACCGAGACGATCTGAAAATGCTTTGAACTTTGGTTCGGTGTTTTAGTGACCCCCACGAGAATCCTCAAAATTAGTTTACATTTTAAATCCATGAAGCTAATTCGAGAATTTTGCCGAGACGATCTGAAAATGCTTTGAACATTGGTGCGGTGTTTGCAGTGACCCCCCGAGAATTCTCGCAATACAATTCATATTTTATTTTCCGCAAAACTTAAGTTTAAAATTCGAATATTTCAGTGATCCTAACCAGTTCAGCTCCAGTGCTCGAAGTAGCCGGGTCATATCTAAAGAAGAGCTTCGCGAAGCGAAATAAACTCGTCTTTGAATATCCAGAGCTATTCTCAGTGAAAAGGGAAAGCAATTACAAACTGAAAAGTGAAAATTTCACTTTTATTCAAATAAACTGAAACCAGTGATCCGGTGAGCTTTTGTTCAATCGTTGCCTGCCGTCGGAAGCGAGCCGCTGTCGCCCGTCGGACAACTCTTGGTACTTTTTGACCAAGCCCTTGTAGATCGACACTCTTTGAGACAACAACCCAGAGTCATTAACTAGCAGAGGTGAGTAAAATGAAGACAACAGTTTACTTCTCTTGTCCCGGAGATCATTTGATATTCCAAAAGTAGAGACATTTGTTCCCGGATCAATCAAGAACATGAATGAGGGATGGCTTTTCAACCTAGTTACGACAAGTCAAAGGGTAATCGGCTACCGCTCGACGATCATTTCTTAAAATTTTGGCTTCCCAACTTCTCTTGTTTGTTCAAATTTTAATCAATAAAATAAATTTTATTTAATTTTATCTCAAATCAATCGGGAATACGTAACAATGGTTGCGATGCGCAGCCACGGGCTGACGCACTGTGGTACCTCGAGAATATAGCATTCTTTATTAGGCAGAATATTGGATGATTAACCGTTGATTGGAGACGTGATTATGCACACGTCAGAAACGAACCGGGGCGATGAATAAGTGATTGTTTTTATCTACTTTTTCTTTAATTCAATGACAATTCTATGTGGGAGACTTTAAAAATTAAACACAAATAACAACGATCGCGAATATTGAGGATACTATTTGGCTATGGTCTAAATGCGCTGCGGTTATTTTTTTCTTCTCTACGGGCATATATGCGCCGGTCAGTTCATAAGACAATAACAGTTCTGATGGTTGCGATGGGCAGCCACGGGCTGACGCACTGTGGTACCTCTAGAATCTCATATAATTTGGACAAGTGAAATAGAATAAAATGGAAGAAAAAAAATGAATTTTTGATAAGCAATAATATTCCTCTTTTGTAATTTACGACAGTACAAATACTTTTTTATTTTACAGATGGAATTCCATCAAGGAATTCGCTTCACAAAAGATAACAGTAGTGTCGTTACTATGTACCCACAAGAATCTAAATCAAGCAATTTTCAGACGTTGATGAAACTTTTTGAAGTGCGAACTGACGTCAAGTGTGTTGGGGCGTTGAAAATTCGATCCGCTGGAGAATCCATTCCTTGCCGATCACAATACAAAGATCTTTCTAATTTGAAACATAAGATGCCCTATTCACGTCGCCAGGTGGTTTCGAATCATGGGGACGCGTTCACTGCACTGGAAGTACTAGTTCAAGTTAAAATGAAGGGCAAATCCTGCGGTAAACAGAAAAGTGCCAAGATGCAGCGGCTCAGAAAAGACGAAGAAATAGAGGACTTCGGGGGACTAGGTGAACCTATAGTTCCATTTGGCATATTTTATCAGATAGCTGACCGACATGACGAGGGGAGTATGTGCGAAGAAGTCTTTTTGGGAGGACATCGTAAACAGGAGCCCGTATTACGCGACAGGCAATGGAAGTTTGTTCGACGAGGATACCAAAGCAATCAATTTAAATAGATTGGATACAGTTTTGCAAAGCTTTTCCGCTGTTATCGGTGAATACTCCGGTATTACCACTAGTTGGAACTATCAAGGGACGGGGGGGAGTCTTTTTCCGATCCACATCGAAGACTCATACCTTGGATCTATCAACTATCTGCACCATCGGAAACCAAAAATATGGTATGTCATCCCCCCTAGTGAAGGTTCTAAGCTGGAGAAACTGGCTGCAAAACTGTGCCCACAGGAAGCAGAGGAGTGTCGTAGATTCTCGTAAGACTTTATTCATTCCACCACATGTCTTGACTGACAACGGTATTATATACCATAATCACTCAATATCCAGGGGAGTATTGTCCTACTCCCGTTTGCGTACCATCAAGGGTATAACAAGGGATTGAATGTGAGCGAGGCGGTGAATTTTGTGACACAGGGGTGGCTGGATGAGTATATCGGTTGCTTCCAGTAATGTCTATGTGAAAAGTCCCAAGGAGTGAAAATCCCCTGCGACATTTTTTTCGAGCTTAAAGACTAGAAGAAGTACGCCAAGATGTGTGGAAGCCTTTACGCCCAGTTCATGTTATCTGAAGGTGGATCCTCGAGCACTGAGGGAGAGGGCAATCAGAAAAATCGATCAAAAGCTCATCGCAGAAAGCCTGCTTACCCTGTAGTAGTTCCCCAACCTGTAAGTGATTTCATTCGCGGTGAGCAGAAGGTGAAAGCAGCTACGGATGAACGCAGGTCAAATCTATGTTCATATTGCAAATCCAAACGACTAAGCTCAAACAACACGTAATCAAAGCTCACCGGGAGGAGCCACTCGTCATGGATCTCATAAGGGTAGACGGCAATGGTAAATCTAAGGAGGCAGCACGTATCGCGAACTTAATCAAGGGAAATGGATTATTGTTATACAACAATTGTCGTAGTGTTAACCCAACTGGTCAATTCATCCCTTCTCGTCTGTTACGTATTCCCGATTGATTTGAGATAAAATTAAATAAAATAGTAAAATTTATTTTATTGATTAAAATTTGAACAAACAAGAGAAGTTGGGAAGCCAAAATTTTAAGAAATAATCGTCGAGCGGTAGCCGATTACCCTTTGACTTGCCGTAACTGGGTTGAAAAGCGATCCCTCATTCGTGTTCTTTATTGATCCGGGAATAAATGTCTCTACTTTTGGAGTATCAAATGATCTCCGGGACAAGAGAAATAAACTGTTGTCTTCATTTTACTCACTTCTGCTCGTCAATGACTCTGGATCGTTGTTGCAAAGGGTCTCGATCTGTGAAGGCTTGATTTGAAGGTACCAGGATTTGTTCGTTGAGTGGTAGGAGTCCGACGGGCGGCAGCGGCTCGCTTCCAACAGCAGGCAACAATCGAACAAACGCTCACTGGATCACTGGTTTCAGTTTATTTAGATAAATTTCCACTTTTCAGTCTGTAATTATTTTTGTTACCACTGGGAATAGCTTTGGATATTTTGAAAACTAGAAAGGTCAAACAATATTTTCTTTATTTTAGGTTTTGTGGTTTAGTTCCCGAGCGTCGGATGCGCGTCACTGGCTAGGATCACTGGAATATTTGAATTTTAAACTTAAGTTTTGCGGAAAATAAAATTTGAATTGTATTGCGAGAATTCTCGTAGGGGTCACTGAAAACACCGAACCAATGTTCAAAGCATTTTCAGATCGTCTCGGCAAAATTCTCGAATTAGCTTCATGGATTTAAAATGTAAACCAATTTTGAGGATTCTCGTGGGGGTCACTAAACCACCGAACCAAAGTTCAAAGCATTTTCAGATCGTCTCGGTAAAATCCTCAGAATTGATCCACTGGTAAAAAGTATGAACTGTATTGCGAGGATTCTCGTGGGGGGTCACTAAAAACACCAAACCAATGTTCAAAGCATTTTCAGATCGTCTCGGCAAAATTCTCGAATTAGCTTCATGGATTTAAAATGTAAACCAATTTTGAGGATTCTCGTGGGGGTCACTAAACCACCGAACCAAAGTTCAAAGCATTTTCAGATCGTCTCGGTAAAATCCTCAGAATTGATCCACTGGTAAAAAGTATGAACTGTATTGCGAGGATTCTCGTGGGGGGTCACTAAAAACACCAAACCAATGTTCAAAGCATTTTCAGATCGTCTCGGCAAAATCCTCGAAATAACTTCATGAATTTAAAATGTAAACTAATTTTGAGGATTCTCGTGGGGGTCACTGAAAACACCGAACATATGTTCAAAGCATTTTCAGATCGTCTCGGCAAAATCCTCAGAATTGATCCACTGGTAAAAAGTATGAACTGTATTGCGAGGATTCTCGTGGGGGGTCACTGAAATCACCGAACCAATGTTCAAAGCATTTTCAGATCGTCTCGGCAAAATCCTCAGAATTGATCCACTGGTAAAAAGTATGAACTGTATTGCGAGGATTCTCGTGGGGGGTCACTGAAATCACCGAACCAATGTTCAAAGCATTTTCAGATCGTCTCGGCAAAATCCTCAGAATTGATCCACTGGTAAAAAGTATGAACTGTATTGCGAGGATTCTCGTGGGGGGTCACTGAAATCACCGAACCAATGTTCAAAGCATTTTCAGATCGTCTCGGCAAAATCCTCGAAATAACTTCATAAAAAGTCAACAAATTTTGAGAGTTCTCATGAGAATTGCTGAACACCGAACAAAATATGTTCAAAGCATTCAGATCGTCTCGACTAAATTTTCAGAATTTATTTATTAGGGTATTGGCACTTTAATTCACTTTATGGTCACAAAATATGTTAGAATTGATTTTTTTTTTCATTTCAAATTTTTATTTGAATTTTAAGTCGAGTATCCTAGTCAGTTCAGGCACCGCCGTGTATTCAACGGATTATCGGATTAGATTTGTTTATTAAAGTGTAGTGGACTTGATGAAACTCTTGAATAAATTTTACTAATAATTTGGTGAATGAGAAGTTCGAAATGAGATGTTGAAGTGGCAAAAAAAAAATCCTAAGTTTGGATCGAGAAATAATTCTAAGTCCAGAGGAGACAAATCAAGGTAAATAATTGTAAGTCCCAAGGGGACAAATCAAGAATAAATCCAGAAGGGATATTACAAAAATTCTCCAAGTCCCAAGAGGACGTGTTGAGAATTTCACTAAGTCCACAAACTCGCGAATTTTCTAAGTCCGAAAAACACTTTACCGAATTTATTTCACTTCGCGGAGCTCCTTTTGAGCTATGACCGGCTACTGCGAGCGCTGGAACTGAACTGACTGTAGGCCGCTGTGACTGGAGGTACCTCGACTCGGTGTGTGCGGAGTCGATCATTGGCGCATTAGTAGCACAGTAGTGGGAGTGAGTGGGGATGCTGCGTTGAGCGTAGAGCTCTCTGACTGAATAAGTGGGGAGCGCGTCGACGGCTCCCTTGTGTTTTTCATGTGATTCATTCCCATTACTGCGGTACTTTACATATGCCTTAATACATTGAATTTTTACTTTTGAATTTCTGTTATTATTTTCGGTATTTTTGACAATAAATCTTTCGTTTTTGAGTCAATTTTCGAGCGGGTTTTCACTATGGCTCAAACGATTCCTTACGGCACCCTTGTGGTACTACAAGCGACCCTTTTTATCTATTGACCTTGTTTATTGACAAATTTTACAAAATTTGTTTTTGAGTCTATTTTTGGACCGGAAATGTAATTCTAGTGATAAAAGATTTTTTTTTTCATTTTTCACAACATTCGATTGTTAATAACATTATTATTTAACAATTTATCGGGAAGTTTTCTGGTTTATCTGAAAGCCCTCGATTTATAGTATTTTTTTTCCCGAATTTCATTATTTTGTCTTCATAATCTTCGGAGATATTCATAGTTGAAAATTTGCCCTTGAGAAACTGTCTATTAGCTTCTCAGAGGGTGGTTTTTGAATTTAAAATCTGTTTAATGTTCTATTCTGTGGAGAATTTAATGGAGTATTTTTGGAATATTTTACTTTCCGAAATGTTAATTTGTTCAAAGTTTATTAAGGTTTCAAGTTAAGGGTAGCTAATGACCTGGAAATTGACACTTTCTAATTTGACTTTTTCCGTGATTTTTCAATATTTTCATGTTCCTCACTTAAACTTCAATTGATTGCATTGATTTTTGAATTTTTATGATAACTTTCGAATGACATGTCAATAGACAGTCAGATCTGTCTATTGACTTTTTGACTTTCTGAGAATGCTGTCTTGTAGAGCCGAATTTATAGATGATTTTTCATACCAAACCTTTTCTTATATTTCCCATAGAAAAAGCGCTAGCAATTTCCAAACTTTCGTTACATCATGCGCATGCACATCTGTGAATGTGTGCAACTTTCAAAAAAAAAATCATATCTCCGCTGCATATGGAGATTAAGTAATGATTCAAATTGTTTCTTATTCTAGCCTTCGAGATCTTTGTTTTTAGCATTTTTCCAGATTTTCCGATAAAATTTATAATGTTTTGTTTATAACAATTAGATTTGTTAATGGATTTTCCCATATTTGATGACGGAATTTTGTAGCTCGCAATTTATAGCATACTTTTTATTCAACAAACTTCTCTCTATCTTTAACACAGAGGACGCTATTAATTTTCAAAGTTCTAATAGATTCACGGGTACACGTGTGTGTGTGTGAGTGTTACCCTTTGAAAATTTCATATCACCGTTGCATATGAAGATGAAGAAACGATTCAAGTTACTCTGTATTAAGGTTCAAGAGGCCTTTATTTTGTATATTTTTCTATATATATTTTTTGGACAACTTGTATGTCATTTGTTAATAACAATTGAATTTGTTTATCGATTTTTGAGATTCTCATTAGTAGAATTGGTAGTTCTAATTTTATGAAGCGTCTTTTGATAGGGGAATTTTTCTCCATCTTCATTACAGACGGCGCCATGAATTTCCAAAGTTTCGACTGGCACACGTGTATACGTATTTGAATGTGTGAGTGTATAAATCTTTAAAAATTCATATCTCCGTTTTTTACAGAGATGAAGGAATGATTTTCGGTGGATGTCTACACCAATATAGACCCTTCATTTTTAGATTATTTTCAAATTTTTGTATGCAAGTTTTCTTAATTGTTTATAAACAATTTCATCTCTTTTATGATTTTCCGAGACAAATGATTTGAGGAATCGATGGCCTGGATTATTTCATGATTTTTCATGTGTTGATTTATTCTTTTAAAGTGATTTATCTATTTTTTTATGGTGTTTCTATGTTTTCATGTATTCTCGCATGCGTCTGCGTGAGTCTGTGTGGGCAAAACACAAAAATCTATATCTCTTATGATAATGGGAATAGAGGATTCATTCTAATTGAGATATTTTTAGTAATTTTTAACCTTTAATTAGTATGTACTCGTCGTTCGCTTATGACGTCATCTTTCAACAAATTGATAATGTAACTTGATAACTGTTGAGTAAATTCTGATTTTCTCTCAGATAATTTGTTCTCTACTTATTTTAATGATTTTTGAGAGTAATTTCTTATTTTTCTGTTCATTTTTGCAAAAGTTACACCATCTCGAAAACTCAACATTTTTGTTTTTCGACGAATTTGTTCAGAAGTTTCAACGATTTTCCTCGTTTCGAGAGTGTGCGTTACTCATTGTCACGGTTGCCAGCCTGCCTTGGCACCGCAGATCGATTCATTTATAATCATTGGTAGTTTAATTATTTTCTTTTTAGTTAATGATTGTATTTAGATTAATCAATCGGTCAATGTTAAGGTGACAAATATTGCTACGTCCTCTGTTGACGTTTCCATCTTTTTGGACTCGTCACTTCGTCTTTTTAGCTTGATATAAGCTCTTTCTTGTATTTTTCGTTTTTATTTTTCAAGTGTCCATAACTCATAAAATATTGATTTTATCAAAAAATAAAGTGGACAGTTTTCATGTTTGTTTTTAGTCAATCTTTCGATTAGTAGGTGAATTTTTGCAAAATATTAGTTTGAGAATTTTTGTACTCTGAAGATTTACATTTCCTTTCATTATTTTTAATTTATTTCAAGATAACATCGAATAATAGAGTAACGTATGTCAATACGTAACACGTCGCGCTCGAACTCCCAGGGAGGCATCCAAGTACATGACGTGCATAAAGTGCACCTATACGGGTGTAAAATACAACAAACTCCACAGATGTTATCAGGAGGACGAGAGATACAATGACACAACTGTTCGCGGAAGACAACAGTATTCACAGATTATGGACAATCAATTTAACCGATTTTACACAGGAAGCAAAATTGTTTCTGGTTACAAAGAAACAGGATAAAATCTGGATGCGTATCATCACGGATGACATTCTCGCCGTTTTCGTGAATGACTGCATAACGAAAGGGCTAAGTGAACACAATATTATGCGGTATGCCAGATTACTTGCCAACATTGTCGACGATGGTCACAATTACAACGTGGAAATAGGGCAAGTGAAGGACTTGCTGAGCAGAGCGCATCACCATTTACTCCAGAGACTTATGATTGACGATTCCATACGAGCAGAGAGGAGAAAAGAATGGAAAACTGTATTGAAACACCTGGCAATTCTGTTTGTTGGCAACACTTCAATGAGACAGCAAGTTGAAGTTACAGAGGAACATTTATCGTTTTTGCGTTTGTTGGCCGGGGTGTGAAGATAGCGCAAGTATTAATATATTGAAGTATTCGAGTATCCTGGATCCCCTCCTACCTTATCCAAATTATCCTGCGACGTCACAAACGTGGAACGCTATATAAATTCCCGTCTTAGTGGAAAGTGTTCCCTCAACTAACTTCGATTATAAAAGTACATAACTTTATTATAGAATTCTGATATTATCCCCTTTCATTGCAACCCAACGTCCAATCTCAACAACCTACAATTTCACACCACTAGACCGATGTAGCTTTAACAACTCGATTATTTCTTGATGTAAGGGAAAAGAGAAAATTGTCAACATATATTTATTACTTATATTGATTATTCTATAATCATCTCTACGACAATAACACTGAAAATTCCTCATCATGCACAAGTAATCCGCAAGCAGGACGAAAGCATATATCCTCCGATAGAAATCATATGATAAGTACAAAAAAAAGTATCTGTAAATTGAAGTTATAAGCATTTTTGCTGTACTTGACATTTATAATTAAAGATATGTAGAACGATTCAACTATCGAACTTAATAAATACCAAATCAACCGTTCAATGCCGTCTATAAATGAATTAGAAAAACGCTCCGTCTGTACTGCAATCATCGGCGCTAGTGGATGTGATCGGCAGCCACGAGCTGTAATACTACAGTACATGACCTATTCAAGATTTCAATCATTTCACATTTATCATTATGGAGATACGCGATCGTCAATGTGAACAAAAAGAAAAAAAAATCTAACGGTTAATTCGTTCTCGAGATATTACGGAAAACTCTTTCCCGATAACTACCTATATCTCGAGAACTAATCAACTTATAAAATTGCTGAAACTTGGCCTACATGACTATGACATGAGAGATTTCAATGATTGGCGCATTTTTCTAATTTTTCATATCTCGATAGTCAGTGCTCATTACCATGGTAATGTGGTATTTGATGATTTTTTAGTACAATTTTCCCAACGGCTGAAATACAAATAAGTCCGGTATTCCTCTCACAGACCGTTCATAATTGCTCTCAAATTTCTCGGTTTCAATTCTGAAGAGATGGGACCACGCAGTATAAGCATCCGTACAATGACGTCATGAAAGTGAATTTATTGACATTTCTTTGAAGCTGATATCGTCCCGTACAAACAGTGACTCATATTCAAAAAACAACATGCCGGTATTCATTATGTAATTGGAGGTGGCGCCGATTTATGGGCCCATTCTAGCTTTCATTCTTAGAGACATAAAGAAATGAAAAATTCAATGGTGATGGCAATATGTGAACAACGCCATTGAACCAATTTCTATAGGCGGAGTGGGGGTATGCCTATAAGGTCTATTCATTATTCAGTTGGATTTCAGAGCCTAACCAGTACGTTTCCTATGAGCATTTTCTGAGCATGACGACAAATTATGACTATGATTTGAAAGCTGTGGTAAGAGTATGGTGCATCATATGAACCGCAACAGCCACGGTGAAGAATTCATTATGCTTTCTATTTTCCTGTAGATGCGGTCTCACGTAGAGTTAGAGGCTGCGATATCCAGCTTTTATAAAATTCCCCATCACTTACTAAGGGAATTCATGGATTTTGTGATTGGGGACACAGATTTTTCTAATGAGGTATGCTATGTGTGAACCTGAACAACCCCTGATTGAATTCCCGTAGCTGTGAAGTTGAAAGATAACATTTCCTAACATTTCCCGTAGGAAATAATGTGGGACCCTCGCGGCTTTGGAATTATGTTTCAAGAGGACGGTCGCTATGAGGAAGCTGAACTGAGGCTGTTCAAACATCGGCTTGTGAAAAAAGCGGCTACCAGTGTTCTAGCACTGCGCCGCAGGTTTTTGGTGGCCCGAGATATTTCTTCAATGACTTTCAACTCTATCTATTAGCAGAACATTTAATTATGTCAACAATTTTTTCGCGAAATTGTTCATGAGTGCATACGATAGAAAATAAACTTTTATTTATCATTTATCCATGTTTTGTTTTAGTTATTTTCCTTTTTGTCAGGAATATGAATATTTTATACTCTTCAAATATATATATGTATAAAATTCATCCGGTGGTCGAGTTGCTATTAAGGACTGAGATTGAAGGATAAGAAAATGAGATGGGCCGCAGTCGAAAGGACAGCAAAAATGTCTCTTCAGGGAAAGGGTTGAAGTGCGCACTGAAAGGCCGTGCGGGGAAAGGGAAGGGGGGGATTTCAATTTAATTCAATTTAATCATTCATTCATTTAATCAAATTTAACGTTAATTTAATTTTAATCATAAACATATACAATTTTATTTAATTGCAATTATTCAATCATGTTGTAATTTTTGACCAATGCAAATTTAATGCAATGAATTAAAAATAAAAAATCAAAGAATAAGAAATTAAAATTTAGTGTTCAATGTTCAATTCATTCAATTCAAAGAATTTTCAATACATCGAGTATATTGAGCAAATAAATGCCTTAGCAACATGTGTGTGAAGTTTTTTTTTTATTGTATGTGCGTGAACTTTGGCGGGATCGAAATTGCGAATGCTTGCATGAGGGATTTCATGCCAAACTACACGCATAGGCAGGGATACTTGAGGAGAATATACTGGATGTACCAGATATAGACGAGGTCTATAATTTTTTTTTTGCAAATACAAATGTTGAAAAAAAAAACGAAAAAAAATCCTTCGATATATGACACCTTCCGAGTTAAGGCGTCCATATCTATATAAAAAAATAATAATTTTCGTATCCAAATTCTGATATTCTGAAACTTTTAAAATTTGTTCTGGATTCGAGAATAATTTTTTTCTTGTGCTCGGTAACATGATCGCATATGAGATTGCAGATTGAGTTTTGTCTGGAGTAAATTACGAATCGTGCCGTAACAGTCAGCGGCTATACAATTCGAGACTAAGTCCTGTCCCTTTGATGATTATTCTTCAGTTTCATCCCCTCCTCTTACTTACCCATGATAACAACGAAAATCCGCTGCAAATGGTTGCGCGAATTCCAATAATTTATAATTATTTTTTTATTCACATTACGTGCATGAATCAACAATGGAGATGACCGATAAGCGTTCATTGATAGATGTGTCGGCCGGTATCATGGAGATACGGATGCGAGCCATTCCAAGTCATAATATCCTGATTTGTTGCGCCCCGAAACGTTTTGGAAGCGTTCGTCGATCATACGTTTCGGAACATTGGATCCAAATATTTTCTGGAGATAACTCCCGAAGTTTGGTGGCTTTCAATTAGTAGGGATCCGCAGAGAACGTCGCAGTCATCACATTAAAATAAGTGGACATTCGATGTTCTATTGGGGAAGATTCTCCGAATCGTCCTGTTGATAGGCACCCAGACATTCTACCCGTATTCAGTTGGACGTGTAGCCCGAACGTTATCTTCGTTTCGTAGTGGCCGGAGTTTCGCGGAGAGGGAGATAAAATGGTTCTGTTCTCACGGAATAATTTGGATTTTTCCCGAGTATCTTTGGGAGATTCCAGGGGAGAATAAATGGATAGCACTTTTTCCAACTTGCTTAGGGCGTCCTGATTATTATTCGTTAATAATGGTCCTCGAACGGTTCGTGAGAAATCACAGCAGGATCTAATAAGTTGAAATGTTCTCACGGGACATGATTTCTAGTGATTTGGGAGGGGTGTTTTAAGAAACATCACAAGGCGTTGTGAGTAAATTTATTCGGGGAAAATTCCGCCAAGCATTGTTAAAAACGATTATCTAGAGTCTGAAGTCCAACACAATGATATCATTTCGAAATCATACGTCCTACAATGTATTCCAATATATCCGGAAGGAATGCTCTGCTCGAGTAGCCAATGCCCCGTTTCGTTGAGTTTCGTGAGGTGATAAATCTAGAATGTAAACTTCAATGGACACTGATCTGATATTTGAACATATCGGTTATGATATTAATTCTACGGATTATCTAGACGTGAATCGAAAATATTGAATTTCTACTGGATTACATTTTAATGTCCCGTTAAGTACTGATCTTAAAGCGTCCCTTGAAGGTCCCATCGGAGGTCATGTCGAAACTGATTCTGTCATTATACTCTGCAGACATCCAATCATCTATTGCAGTGGAGTGTCTGATGAAATTCTTATTCACGAGGCTCACCGACACCCATGAAGTGCGAATGTCTCTGAACGTAACGGTGCTAATTTCTCCTGAAGGATTTGATGATATGTGCCCTGATCTGTATGTGTGAATTCACATCCAGAATGTACCACTTGTCACAATTAAGAGCAAAGTTTTGTGGTACCAATTAAGTTCGCATTCAAATAGTACACGTCGTCGCGGTTTTTTTCTTCGAGAACTATCGGGGAATACTAGAACGAAATTTCTGGTCAGTATGAATACAGTTGACCCAAGTCGGAATATGGTTATATTTAAAAGATATTGTTCGTATTCAATTTCCAAGGATAGGATAGATCGATGTTGTCTAAGGAAAGATACTGGAAGGTGTTCCGAATAATATGTCTAGAACTTTCAAAATGTTCATCTCACAGGTGATTCCAATGACGGACATTAGCTTATCATTCATTTTCTAGCATATACTGAATATTATGTTCCATATGTGGATAGATGCGACCTGGAAGAGACAAGCCTATATGTTATGAGAAGGGATGATCCAGGACGGATTTCAATGAAATGGCCAGGGATAGACCGTTCCATATTTTTTAATATACATTAAAAATAATATTTTAAAACACATGGCGAAGCATTTCAACGCAGTACCCGCTAAAGTCGAAATATACGAAAACGATTTCCACTTATATAGTCGCAGAACACTTTAACCAAAAATGATATAAAACATATGATATTTACATAATCATTGTGTATCCCTGAATGACACGCTTCCAGACGTTTAGTCATGAACGTACTCCAAAGCGGTTCGTTCCCTCTGACGATACGTACGACTCAAATCATGTTTCAGGGAGGTTTTTCGAACGTTTCCACGATACGTATTGAGAGGAACGTATAAAGGATTAATTCCAACACGGGTCTTTGCTTACTGGGTACGCAAAATGGGCTGGGAAAGCGTAGGGGATGATCTCCAAATTAATATTTCCCCTAGATTTCTCAAGGCGGAACCATTCAGAAAATTGTCTTGTTGCAGTACTACGCAAAATGAGCTGGGAAAGCGAATGGAGTCATCTCCAAATTAATATCTCCGCTAGATTTCCCAAACCGGAACAAATTAGAAAAATGTGCTGTTTTTGGTGTATACCTACGCAAAATGGGCTGGGAAAGCGAATGGAATCATCTCCAAATTAATATCTGCGCTAGATTTCCCAAACCGGAACCATTCACAACATTATGCTGTTTTCGCTGTAAACCTAGGCAAAATGAGCTGCGAAAGCGAATGGAATCATCTCCAAATTAATATCTGCGCTAGATTTCACAAACCGGAATCAGTCAGAAAATTGTCCTGTTTTTGGTGCAAACCTACGCAAACCGGGCTGGGAAAGCGAATGGAATCATCTCCAAATCCATATCTCTCTTAGATTTCCCAAACAGGAACCATTCAGAAAATTGTGCTGTTTTTGGTTTAAACCTACGCAAAATGGGCTAGGAAAGCGAATGGGATGATCTCCAAATTAATATCTCACCTAGATTTCCCAAAGCGGAACCATTCAGAAAATTGTCTTGTTTTTGGTGTAAACCTACGCATACCGGGCTGGGAAAGCGAATGGAATCATCTCCAAATGCATATCTCTCTTAGATTTTTCAAACAGGGACCATTCAGAAAATTGTACTGTTTTTGGTGTACACCTACGCAAAATCAGGAAGCATCAGGAAGCGACAAGATTGTTTAACAATTGTGACATTACTAATCGTGCTGTTGCTCGTGCCGGTGCTAGAGCTAGTGCTGGTGCTGGTACTGGTCCAAAGACCGTTGTCGTCGGTGTAGACATGCGCGGTACTTTCAGCTACTGTCTCCTGCTCCAGGTATTCAGCATGTGAAGTGTGATCAGTGGAAAGAGTTGCGCTCTTCATGGCTCATGCCTGATCCTGTTCATCTGCCGAGAGGGAATTTTCTATGAGAGTGCATTCTAAACATTGATATTTGATCAATCAACAAACCCAAGTATCCGTTTGGTTGTTTTTCTATTAAAAGATGAGAAATTATTTTTTTAGTTTAAAAAATGATTCTGTTCTTCCGTTCGAATTGTCATGAAACATCATTAGTCTACTGAATTCATGATTATTCAATTGGATCATTGACGGACTTTTGGCCAAAACAAACTCTAATTCTCCAAAAATAATTCACGATCATATTGGCAAGCTCTCTCGGAACTCATATGATTGATTGATACAAAGAAACATCTAAAATGTTACATTTTATTACTTAATGTAAATGGAGAAACACGAAAAAAAAGTAAATCATCGAACAATGAATAATAGACGAGAAGTCAACAACAAATGCCTCTTCTACTGATTATCTAATTGGAAAAATGCTTACTCAGCCTGCTGTCACTAATAAAGCTATTTCAAAGTCTATTCAATCTAGATAATTCGAGTCTAGCAAATGTGGAGTCTGAATGGAGACCCAACTGCTCATCCTCAAATGGATTAATTCGGTGTTTCTAATGATGCTTACCTTCAAAGACCTCTTTTAATGATTATCTAATTGGAAAAATGCTTCCTCAGCCTGCTGCCAAAATAAAGCTATTTCAAAGTCAATTTAATCCAGATAATTGGAGTCTAGCACATGTGGAGTCTGAATGGAGACCCAACTGCTCATCCTTAAATGGATTAATTCGGTATTTCTGATGATGTTTGCCTTCAAAAACGAAACTTACTCCCAGCAAATCATTGAGGAATCATTTCCAATTATTTTTCTTATCAATTACTGACAAGCATCAGGAACCGACAAGATTATGATTGGCAAGCTGTTGTCGAAATCAGATAATTTGAAGAGAAATATAAAAAATGTGAATAACAATTGTGACATTACCAATCGTGTTGTTGCTGGTGCCGGCGCTAGCGCTAGTGCTGGTCCCGGCGCTAGCGCTACTGCTGGTGCTACCACTGGTGGCAAGAATTTTGCTGTCGGTGTGGACATGCGCGGTACTTTTAACTACTGGTCATTGGTTCGCCAATGATCCACTGCCTCCTGCTCCAGGTTTTCAGGAGGAGAACTGCGATCAGGGGAACGAGTTGCGCTCTTCATGGCTGATGCCTGATCCTGTTCATCTGCAGAGAGAGAATTTTCTATGAGAGTGCATTCTAAACATTGATATTTGATCAATCAACAAACCCAAGTATCCGTTTGGTTTTTTTTCTATTAATACAGGAGAAATAATTTAAAAAAAAAAATTTTTGGAATAAAATGTCGTGTGGTGATGCAACGTACGGTCAGGGAGATGAGAGATCATCGAACGGGAATGAAGAAATTATGGGTGACGGGTTGAGAAATATTTTGTTGTCAGGAAATTTAATAATTTAACGTCTTCTTAATTAATTTTCAACTCATGAAATATTAAAAATAAAAAAAATAAAAAAATGTCGTGGTGTAATGTGGGGTCAGGGAGATGTAAGATCATCAAATAAGAATGAAGAAATGATGGGTGAAGGGTTGATGAATTTTTAATTGTCGAGAAATTTAACAATTAAACGTTTTGTTGATTAAATTTCAACTCTTTTCATTATTTCATCTTCTGTTTATTTAGAACGGTGATTGTAGCTGTCACCAGGCCAGATGCAAGGAGGATTCGAGTAAATGCCCCTCCAAGCAAATTTGAACTGGATAGATATATCTTGGGCAATTTCCAGGGAACAGAGGTCAGACTTCTTCTCTGGGAGGAAATGGCTGTAATATTTAGAGGCAGAATTGAAAATATGGTGCTCAAAATTTGTCGCCCTAGGGTTGTAGCAGCTAATCCTGCTTTGATTTATATATGTCAAAACCCCAATAGTTGCCAACTACCATGACTGATAGCTCAATTGGCAGACTGATAGCTTAGTCGGTAAGAGTGCCCGGCGCGTAACTGGGAGACTCGGGTTCGAATCCCGGCTGGGCGAATCGGAATTTTTTCTCTCTAAATTTCAATTCTATTTGAATTTATTTAATGCCTAAAGGTGGTTAGGCGGCGTGCTGAGTTGAATTTGGAGTGAGAATTTCCGTGGTTCCCGGTAGCTTAGTCGGTAAGAGTGCCCGGCGCGTAACTGGGAGACCCGGGTTCGAATCCCGGCTGGGCGAATCGGAATTTTTTCTCTCTAAATTTCAATTCTATTTGAATTTATTTAATGCCTAAAGGTGGTTAGGCGGCGTGCTGAGTTGAATTTGGAGTGAGAATTTCCATAGTTCTCGGTAGCTTAGTCGGTAAGAGTGCCCGGCGCGTAACTGGGAGACCCGGGTGCGAATCCCGGCTGGGCGAATCGGAATTTTTTCTCTCTAAATTTCAATTCTATTTGAATTTTTTTTTAGCTGCCAATTGAGCTATCCCCCAACAGCAACGCAGAAATTATCTTGGGTCCGATGCCTCAACCAAGAGCTGCACTTCCTCAGGTTGAGGACTTTGCCATGGCGAATCTTGCAGCTGCTGAAGGACGAGTGATTTGTAAGTGAAAACTTCTGCTTTGCCGAATTTTCAAGATCTAAAATTTTCGTCACTTAATCCTTCTCACTGGATTCGTTCAGGCTCAATTTCTTCGCAGCACTGTTGGAAACGTCTGCTTTAGCAGTGGTGCTGTCACTGATGGCGTCTCATCGTCAATATCACAAATTTCGATCAAAATTCAAATGTCGGGGTTCATGTCAGACTGCAAGGGCTGCTTCGTCGCAATCGCTACAATAACATCGTGCTCCAAGTCACCGCCATGACGGATGTCACTGTTGTCGATGACACAGTCATGAATCCCAGGGAATTGAGACGTGGTCACGCTGTCATCCCTAATGTCGCTCCTGCCGTTCAGCCAGCACCTGTTGTTCAATCAGTACCTGTTGTTCAACCAGCACCTGTTGTTCAACCAGCACCTGTTGTTCAACCAGCACCTGTTGTTCAACCAGCACCTGCTGCTCAGCCACTTTCTGCTGTTCAAAACTACGGCTCAAAACTACGGTCAAAACTACGGCGTACTTGCTGCTGGTCAGCAATTCGATGCAAGATAGTTGGTGGTGGAGGAGAGCGAGTCGGACGACGATGTCACTATAAGTCAGAAGGCAAAGGAATTGAGCCGAAAAATCGGAGAAATCGCTGCACCTTTGAAGGATTCAGGGAAGAGATCTGGAAAGGGATCCGGAAAGTGCTCTGGTAAGGGATCTGGTAAGGGTCGGAAGAGGAGCAGTGGTGGTGAGTCCAGTAGCACGAATCCTAAGAGTAAAAGAACTTATAAACAGGTTCTCATGGATCTCACTGCTGAAAAAACCAATTCTGATTCAGACTGACGGAGGAGTTTTCTTTTGAATGAGGAAAAATTTGTTTGGAGGGGAAGGGGAACTTCCTAAGGGGGATTTGTTTAATATTCTTGATGATTTTTTCTTAATCTGCGGATTTAATTCATGTTCAAGACATCAACATCCGTAAAGAAGATATGACTTCCTTGCCAGCATGATTTTTCTTTTTTTTTTAAGTTCATGATGATTTCATATATATTTTTTTCATCTTCACACTGAGAAGTTTGATTAGGAGAAAAGTTATTGTTCTTGGATCGCGAGTTCTCCACGTTTTTCTATGGGAAAGCTATTTTCTGAGTGGCGAGGGAGAAATTTACTGGGGGGGAAGGAATAGAATGATCTTAATGTTCTCATAGAGGAGTTTTTTCTTCTAAAAGAAGAAAAATTTGTTTAGAGGCGGAGGGGAACTCCCTGAGGGGATTTTTTTTATGTTCTTGATTATTTTTTTTTATCTGCAGATTTAATTCATTTTCAAGAGTTGAACATCCGTAAAGAAAGATAAGTTTTCCTTGCCAGGATCAATTTTCATTTTTTTGTTTCATAATGTTATTTGTTTAATTGCGCATCCAATTTTTTTTGTCTAAGACATGAAAAAATTACCTGTCTCGTGAAGTCTCTTTTTTTTTAAATTTCATATTCGATATCATTTTTTTTTTTTCTGCAGATTTAATTCATTTTCACCAGAAAGTTTCTGGAGCAGCACAGCGGGGATCTGAGGGTAGCAGTAGGGCTCCTCACGGGTCATACAGCTCTCAGAGCTCATCTGTTCAAGATGAAACTTGCAGAACAACAAGACTGCAGACTGTGCGGAGGTGAGAAGGATGGCGTCATCCACATTTTATGTGAATTAGCACTCCGTCGCTATAATCTGGGGCCAGGCTTTCCTGGAACCAGAGGACTTACAACAAGCGGCTGTCACCAGCCTTATTAGCCTAGTGAGAAACACAGGGCTGGGGCTGTGTGACTGACCGAAACTAAGGCGGATGTTACAAAAAATCGTATGATTTAGGTGACTCTGGGCGCTTTAAGTGAGCAGCTGTGCATATTCTATTCTTCTATTCTATTCTAATTCATCTTCAAGACTTAAACATCCGTAAAGAAAGGTAAGTTTCTTGCCAAGATGAATTTCAATTTTTTTGTTTCATAATGTTTTTTTTTATTTGCGCAATTCAATTTTGTTTGTCTAAGACATGAAAATATTATCTGTCTCATGAAGTATCTTTTTTTTTTAATTTCATATTCGATAAATTTTTTTCCTGCAAATTTAATGGCTTTTTGTTAGAGAGACAATAGTATTTATCAATAGCAAGGTAGAAGTTTTCTGGAGGAACAAGTTGTGTCCTGTGAGGAGAAATTTTTTTTTTATATTTGCATTCTAATTTCGATTTGTTTATCGACGAATTGAATTCGTGATTTTCTTTATTTGACACAACAGTATTGGTTAGTATTCTCATATGTCTACTATTGGAAACCAAAAATAGGATATTCGAGGACTGATCGCAGTACAAAATATTTAATAGAAATTAAGAATATCAGAGAAAAGTATCAGGGAAAGAAATACGTGATTTGTCATTGACAATACTCAAGTCCAGTGATTTGAAGAGATAATATTCTGATAGGAATAAAGTAGTTTATCACGTACGAATAAATAAAAAAAATGATATTTATTTCTGAAGAAAAAAGCATGAATAATTGACATTTGTTAAGAAAAGAAAATAATTTTATATTGATAATTTTTTTGAAGAAGTTATGATATGTTGTGTAGCAGGAATGACGTGTTGAATATTCATATAAATCGTTTAATATTTTTATAAATGATGCGATAGTTTCATGACAATTGAAAAAAGCTTTTGTACTGTATATTGTGAGTATATAATAAGTAATGAGAGTTTCTGATGACAATGAGAAAGGAAATGAGATTTTCCGATTCCAATGCCTTAGCGTTTAAGAACAGTTTTTGTATAATTTATTGGTTTGTATTACAGAAGTTTTCATAATAAAAAATAAACGTGTTCGATTTACATGAAAAGTGATATTCAATACCCTCAATAAACGTTAAAATAAATTTTAGAATGACTATTGATGTCTCTTTTTTTTCAAATTTTCGCGGTGTCCAGAGAATAAACGATAATTTTTTCCTGTTCCTCAAAGCCGGTGCACAATCAAAAAGAATAAGAAACAAACAACAAATTCCTAATCCTTATTTTTCTTCATTTCCATTCCTTATATTTCTTGATTTCCATTCCTTATATTTCTCTTTGTGATATAAACGTGGCAGAAGGCATCGTGCTATCTTCAAACGAGGTAATTAATATTATAAATTCAATAAATAATGTACCATTTTTCTTTTGAAGTAACATAAAATTATTCAATTCACTGGTAAATGAATTATTTAATACAGTCGTGTGTTGGCTATACACAAAAAGCATTTTTTATAACCCACAAAATCCCCATCATCGGCCATCGTGGATATTCGCTTTACTTTATCCTTCCGCAATTGAAATTACAAGGTGAGAGAAAGTTGTAAATAAGCTTATTAATTGGAGTAATTTCGAAAAAGCCTGTAACAATTGAAGGGACACATGGATCTTCATTAATCAAGAGTATAATCAATAAATTCCTTCAGGCATTTGTTTAGATAATAATATAATACCTCTCTTGAAATTGAGAAGCGAAAAAAATGAAAAAATGATATTTCATCAAGAAATTTCAGTGAAAATCTATTGGAAAAGTATCCAAATTCTCTTTGAGTCGTACTAAAATCCGATCGAAAAAATCTATTAGTTTTCTTTTCCTTCAATCTTATTGAAAATTATGCAATATCCTGATGTGTTCTTCACTCAACATTCAGTCAGAAAAAATGTCCATAGATGTTGATTGTTCCACATAAGTTATCCTCTTGGGTTTTTTTTTCAATGAAGATTTTCAAGCATCAATTTTTTTTCTTGCATTTTATCATGCGTGCTATATATGAATACGATGGAGAAAACACTGGAAGAATTTCCATTCAAGAAATACTATATATAAACATGAAAATCGATAGACTTTTTCCTGTTAAATATTCCGAAAAAAAAGACATGAAAGTTGCATAATTGCCTACAGAAATGGCGCTTCATACTGATATAGTAATTAAATTGAATGTTAATTGAACTTCGAGAGAATTCTGATAGATCTCCAATAGTAATGAAATAGACTTTCTTGAAGATAACACTGAATGTTTTTTTTATCAAAATTTTCTCACAATTGAATTAGAATATATAATTCAGAAGAATATGCTGCATCTCACTTTCTATTCAATCATAATCCTAACTATCAATTCCATGTGTTTTGAATACCAAAATTTGTATACTCATTCATCAAGATCGGTTAAGGAACAACATTCTACCATTTCTCATTACTCAATGTAGAATTTACTTATAATTATCGGAATTTAATTATTCCAGGGACCAAAGAGAGGAGGAAGGTTTATATAAATCCTCAAAATTTCGTAAGTTCATTTGTCTATTCTCCATTCATTATTTTTTATCCTTGATACACTTGCAAAGCTTTTTTGAAGCTAATACTTCAAAATCCTTTTACAGGGGAAATACTTTTGGCACCTGCATCAGCGGAGAATAAACTTCGCACATGAATTAACTTATATTGGGTACAAATACATTGTTTTTTGTGCATTATAACTATTTTAAATATAAATGAATCCACTGAACATTTTCATCCTTATTTTATACCATACGCTGATATCCCTCAGGCGAAAAGATTTTGAGACGAATAGAAAATCTAGATCAAAAGACAATTGAAAAGTGTTGATTTGATGAATAGAATTTAAGAGAAACTAAATCAAAAGACAATCGAGAAACTTCAGTTTGAAAGAGATTGACAAGCGACTTAATAAGACTATTACCTGTGGAATAAAATCAGGAATTTGCGAAAGAAAAAGAAGATTATATGATTGGGAAAAATTAAAGCTTGCACTGAATAATTCCAACTTATAGAAACATTGCCAAGATGTCAAAACGTCCATTGAGTTTCAGAACGGAACAAATTAGTTCTAAGAAAGTTAAGTTCACTAAGAACATTCGAAATCCATCGACAGACAAACAAGATTAGAAATTGGGTCATAATGGAATAAACGTGCGAGCCTCTACCACTTTTCCTATTTCAAATACTTTCCAAGAACACAATTATTCCAGAGCATCTAAAGTCGCTCGAAAATCATCGCAGTTAAAAAATTCCAGAACGATTCCTACGCAACCCATTCAAACTGATCATCAATATAGTTGTCAATCCAAATGCGTCACACTTCCCATGTCAAATCATGATCCCAATGAACGATTGGGAATTCCACATATCAGATCAAGCGATTCTTGTCAATCAGATTGTCTATTTATTAGGTCTAAAACTCCCTCTATTCACGATTCAATATTGACAACTGATGTGAACACTTCCAAGCTTACCATATCAAATGATCCTCTTTTACGAATTCTCACTAGATCGGACAGAAAAAATGGGGGTTTAATTTTCCGACGGATGAATTTTTCGATTCATTAAAGTGCACTGTCGCGGTACGAATTTTTCATTTTAGAGCAGCCTAAGGTAAGCGAAATTCGTCAAGCGGTTGCCGAAAATCACTAATATTGCCGAAACTAAGTTCACACAAAATTCACACCCGCACTATCACATCTTCCGAATTTTCCGCGAGAACCGAACAATTTATTTTCAAAAGACTCTAATTTTTGGAGTATCAACAGACCTTCGGGGTAGAGAAAATAATGGTTGTTATCACTAGACTCACCCTGAATTTTTCCTGACCGGTTTGGCAACAAAACAAGGAAGGTACACCAGATCATTTATAACCTCTCGAATGATAGAGGCGAATTTGGGTCGTCGGAAACCTCCAGCTTTCCTCTGACAGGCTGGGTGACGTCCTTCTACTACACACACGTTCAGTTCCTCTACTTTTATTATATTCACTTTCAAATTGCTGAATAAAACATTCCCATATGAATAAGTTATTCACGTAAATTTATTTATTTATTTATTTTATTTTCGTTTTAGGATTTCGACGTCGAGTGCATCGTAAAAGACCCGAGCTATATTATACCGGAAAAAAACTAAAATTCTATTGGGATGAGGAATGGGTAGAAAATAATGAAAAAAAAAATTGAGAGAAATGTCAACCGCAAAATCTCAGGTCCAAGAAACCATCCGTAAGGGACGATTAATTGACCCACGAGAAAGCGGGGTTGACGGGAATCAACCACAGAGACCTGAGGTTGACACACCGTCCCAAAAGGGCCAGTTAATCATCTTCTGGAGAGCGGGGTTGATTGTTAACCTGAGGAAACACGGGGTTGCCTCGCCAGGATAACAACAGGAAGGCCTGTTGCTAGCCAAACCAGTCAATCGAAGTCTCCTCTAGTCAACGGATATCAACCGCAAGTTTCCAAGATCAACAGAGCGTCCCAAAAGGGCCAGTTAGTTGTCCTCGAAAACAGCGAGGTTGATAGTTAACCTGGAAGAACGGCGGTTGCCTCACCAGGATAACATCAGGTAATCCTGACGTTAGCCCAGCCATTCAGCTACAGCTCTCTAGTCAACTGGTATCAACCGCAGGTTTGCAGATTTTATCCACAACCCAGCGGGGTTGACAGGATGGGGTAGGATGGGAATTGGTTTTTAAGAGTGTGAGAAAGGTTGGCACTTACGCGGAACGAACGAGAAAAATTTAATTTGATTTTTATGTAAAATTCGCGACCGAGCCCGCAGTCAGTACAATGAACCATCGAAATCAGAACGGAATTAACGGTTTAGACGAAAAATATTTTTAATCCGGAATTGCGGACTGAAAATCTTCACTATAAAATTTACAAACGAAGTTAAGTTTCAAAATAAATTGCAAAAAAAAAAATTTCAATTACGAAAAAATTTCAAAGTTCCGGAAAATTTCCAAGTCCAAGAGGACAGAATGCGAGAAAAAAAATATTCTAAGTCCAAGAGGACCGAACACGAAAAATTTCTATGTCCAAGAGGACAGATCACGAAAAAATTTCTATGTCCAAGAGGACAGAGCACGAGGAAAAAATTCTAAGTCCACAATTCTCGAATTTTTTCTAAGTCCGAACTGGTTACTTTTAATTTAATTTGCGAGAGTTCTTCGGAGCTTATGACCGGCGATTTCAAGAGTTGGCGTTGAACTGACTGTTTCTCGTAGCGACTGGAGGTACCTCGACTGCCGAGCGCCGAGTAGTGCGCATGCGTCGAGCGGCGCAGTGGTGGGATCAGTGGGGTTGCCGCATTCAGTGGAGCGCCCTGTTGGCTGAGTTAGTGGGGGAGCGCGTCAACGGGGCACCCCTATGCATTGCGTATATCTGATACCTAACACTGCGGCCCCTTACATGTGTCTTTTAAAATACATTTTTCTTACATTTTTGACTTAGATTGATTATTTTTGACATTTCTCGACAGTAGATTTTCCATTTTTAGTGAATTTTGAGTTTGATTTTCACTATGTCCTAAACGTTTCCTTTTGGCACCCTTATGGTACTGTAATTGACAATTTTTGTTTATTGACATTGTTTCTTGACATTTTTGACAAAATTCATTTTTGAGCCTATCTTTGGGCTAGAAATCGAATTCTGATGATAAAATATTTTTTCCAATTTTTTATAATATTTCAATTGTTAATAACAATGTCATTTGTTAATTTAGGCCTCCTAGTGTGCCTGAAAGACCTTGATTTATCATACTTCCACACAAAATTTCAGATTTTTATCTGCGCAATCTTCGGAGGTATTCGCAATTAAAAATTTGACCTTGAAAATGTGTCTATTAGCTTTTTACGCCATGTTTTATTACTTTAAAAACCCAAATTACTGCTGGTTATATTGAGAATTTGGTGAACTATTTTTTGGTGATTTTTGTTTTTGAATATGTCTGTTTGTTTACAAGTTATTAGCGATTAAATGTTAAAAGTGTCTAATGACCTAATAGTTGACATTTTTTTATTTCAACTTTTCCGGTATTTTTCTTCATATTCCTATTCTCTGTACTAAACTCAATTTATTTCATATTTTTCCTGATTTTTCCATCGTAATTTTATTGACATGTCAATAAATAACAAAGTTGTCTTTTGACCTTTTGAATATTTTCTTTCATAACTTTGTAGCTCTTNTTTCAACTTTTCCGGTATTTTTCTTCATATTCCTATTCTCTGTACTAAACTCAATTTATTTCATATTTTTCCTGATTTTTCCATCGTAATTTTATTGACATGTCAATAAATAACAAAGTTGTCTTTTGACCTTTTGAATATTTTCTTTCATAACTTTGTAGCTCTTGATTTATAGAGCTACAAAGCTTTGTAGCTCTATAAACTCTATTACTCTTTGTAGCTTTAATGCCTAAAGGAGGTTAGGCGGTGTTTGAGGTGAATTTGAGAGTNAGAATTATAGTAAATTTTTCATCTTAAACTTTTTTCGATATTTCTCATAGGAAAGTCTGCAAAAATTCCAAAAGTTTAATCTATTACACGGATACACGCTGTCATATGCGAGCGTATGTGAATTTTTTTTTTAAAACCCATAACTTTTTCATTTATGAATATTAAGGAAAATTTCGAATGATTCCAGATTATGGATATTGAAAGGTTTATTTTATGATTTTGACCAATGTTTCCGGTATTTTTTTTATGTCTTTTGTTTACAACAATTGAATTTGTTTATTAATTTTCGATTGTTTTTAATGGCGGATCTTGGAGTCTGCATTTTATAGAGCAATTTTTGTCTTATGAATTTTTCTCCATCTCTATTACAGGTGGCGCTACAAATTTTCAAAGTTCACGGGCACACGGATATAGATGTGTTTGAGCGCGCGAGTGTAGATCTTCAAAAATTCATATCTTCGCTGCTTACAGCGATTAAGGAACAATTCATGGCGGTCCTGGTTGACAGTGCAAAGGTATCCATTACGTGATTTTTCCATATTTTTCAAGGTAATTTTCATATAATTTGTTAATAACAATTGATTTTGTTTATAAATTTTTGGAATTTTTGTTAGTGGATTTTGTAGTCCGGATTTTACTGAGCATTTTTTGTTTCAAGTATTGTATTCTATCTGTCATACAGATGGCGCTATAAATTTATTAATTTTTGACAGACACACGGACACACATGTTTGAGTGGATTAGTGCATTTCTTTGATAATTCATATCTTTTTTGTTTATAAAGATTAAGAAGCCGTTCATGGCTTATTGTTTCAAGGATAACAAGGCCTTTCATGATTTCCTTTCATGATTTTATCTGATTTTTATGACAATTTTTCATGTATTTTGTTTATAACGATTGTTTGTTAAATTATTTTTTAATCTTTTACTAACGAAAATGATAGTCCAGATTTGATGGAACATTTTTCATTGCAAGAATTTTTCACGATCTTCAGCCCAGATGGCGCTATAAATTTTCAAAGTTTCGGATACACACGTATATATGAATTTGACTGCGCGCGTGTACCGATCTTCAAAAATTCATAGTGTTTTTGTTTACAAGGATCAAGAAATGATTTTTGGTAGCTTTTTTTGTTATTATAGACCCTTAATTTGCAAATTATTCTGAGAATTCTTCATCAACAATTTCTGATTGTTTATAAACAATTATTATTTTTATTTGACTTTTTCCATCAAATAACTTCGGAATTTTAATTTTTAGATTATTCTTTGAGTTTCATGCCTTTGATGTTTCTTTTCAAAATTATTCAAATCATTTTTGAAATATATTTTCAAGGTTTTTCATCATCATTTCAAAGTGTGATTGGAACACAAAAATTCATACTTTTCATAATTTAGTAGCATGAAAGATAATCTTTGAGACTATTGTAATAATTATTTTGTACGCGTTTTGACTTATGACGTCATATTTTGTGAGACATTAAATTTTCAGTAAAATTATTGTTTTACGTGGAGAAGTTGTTTCTTTTAGTATTGTAATATTCTTTCCAGGATCTATATAAATCTACGTTATTTCAGAACTTATACATTTTTGTCTTTTTGCAGAACATTTCCAGATTTCAAGAATTTCCCTATTCAAGAGATTACGGTACTCGTCCTCACGGCTCCTCACCTGCTCCAACACTGTTACTGAGTTTATCTTCGTCATTGATCTGCGGGCTCCTTATTGGTCCCAATTGAAAAATTACATGTATTTTATGTATGTGCAATGATGATCAATATTTCAAAAAACAATATCAGAGTGAGAAATACTGTCCGTTCTCTATCCTAGTTTTACTGTTTTGTTCCTTCATTTCGCTTCCTGATTCAAATGTAATTTCCTGATGTGTTTATTTTGCAATAAATCAATAAAGTATTTTTGTTTTATTATTTCGTTGTTATTTCAAGTTATTTAAATGTATTGTCGGAGATTGTTCGTTAGAATTGTCTAAGGCTTATAGCAGAATATTGATTTCATTAAAAGCAGGAAAGTCAAGAATTGGCATTTTTTTCATTTACTTGCTATATTGATCGCGTGGGTGAGATTTCCAAAATATTGACCAGAGAAACTTGTGCTTTGATCATTATTCATGTAAAATTGTATGAGATTTTATTATTTCAAAAATTATTTTTGTTTTGGAGATAGTGTTTTTTTTTGGGAGAAACGTATGTGAATACGTAACACCTCACCACCAAGCTCCTTCGGTTGCTCATTCATGCCCCCTGCCACCGTCTCGAGATTTTGATCATAATTACTGTCGTGATTCTGCATCTATTTCAGTCACTCTTTCAGCAATTTCTCAAGAAAATTTTCCTATTGATCCACACTTGAGTTCTGACGAGAATAATAACTTCGAGGAGAGAAATGAAATTCCTGAACATTATTTAGGTCCTATGAATATTACTTGCATTCATTGTAATGCAAAACATTTTGCAGCAGAAAAAGTGAAAGGACGTTCTTTCAATGATTGCTGTAGTCATGGTAAAGTGAAGTTAGAAACTCTGCCAGAGCCACCCCCAATTATAAAACAATTATTTGATGGCACACATGAATATTCGAAACATTTTTATAAACGCATACGATATAACAATAATTCATTCTCTTTTGCGTCATTCAATGCCAATTTAGTACAGTTCAATAATAGGAGGGGAGGTCCTTTTTGTTTTAAAATACAAGGGCAAATATATTATCAGATCAATACAGCATTATATCCAGCAGACAATGAATTACCAAGCTATGGGCAACTTTTCATTGTTGATTGCAATGAGGCGACAGATTATCGTTTAACTTCCAATTCTAACTTAAATGCTGAAGTACTTGGAGCTATTGACAGTGCAATGCGAATACATAACAAGCATGCACTGTTTTACATAATGATGCAAGAAGAAATCGATGCAATGACTCTTCAGAACAATGGCAAAGGGCCAGAATTACAGTTATTATTCACATTAAAGAAGGGCCTCGATAAAAGACGATACAATTTTCAGCGAGTCAACGAAGTCGCCGCTATTTTTTCACTACAGCAGATGGAGAGATTCCAGAATCGTACGTAACCTTACGGAACATAAGGACGAAAACATTGCAGTACGTTAGTTCAATGGATGAAAATGTTGAACCATGGACTTATCCTTTTTTTATCCATATGGAACTAAAGGCTGGTCTGATAACCTCAAATTCAACAGCACCGTCGAGTTACCAGGAATGCTTATTTGAAATATCGAATGGCAATTCGACATGACTATCCAAATTATTTTTCGATGGGCCGTCGATTAATGCAACAATGGGTAGTAGACAAGTATGTAAAAATGGAGAAATATCGGATGAAATGGATACGGAGTAACCAGAAAGAATTGCGCGCCGATTCTTATGAAGGATTATTGAGGTATTTGCAAAAAAAAGAAAATAGTACAGATAGTCACATTGGTAAAGTGGTTGTTCTTCCATCAACATATCAGGGATCGCCACGCAATATATTACAAAATTACCAAGATGCAATGACAATAGTCCGCAAGTTCGGTAAGCTCGACCTGTTCATCACAATGACCTGCAATCCCAAATGGAGGGAAATTGTCGAAAATCTATCAGAAAATCAAACCCCTGCAGACAGGGCAGATTTGATAGCCCGTGTATTTGAACTGAAGAAACAAGAACTCATTGAAATGATAACAAAAGAAAAAATATTTGGTTAAGTGCAAGCCTACGTTTGGGTTATTGAATATCAAAAACGCGGTTTATCACCATGTTTATTTTTTATTATGACTCAAGCCGAATTCTAAGATTACCACTCCTACAATTGTAGATAAGTACACTTCTGCGTACAAGTAGACTGGTGCTTGGATAAGGATAAGAAATGCTCTAAAAAATATCCTAAAGCATTCAATGATGAAACGACTATGGATGAAGATGGTTATCCCCATTATACACGTCAAAATGCAGGATCTCATACCCGTCGGGATGGATTTGTTTTCGATAATCGACACGTCGTACCTCATAATAAAAGTCTATTACTAAGATTCAATTGCCATATCAATGTGAAAGTCATTTCCAGCATCAAAGCAGTGAAATATGTGTACAAATATATTCACAAAGGTAACGATTCTGTGGCTGCAGTGATTACAGATTCTGAATGTGATAAAAATATCATAGAACATGATGAGATCAAGAGCTATATAGAAACACGCTATGTCAGTCCTCCTGAAGCATGTGCTCGCATTTTCAATTTCAATTTTCATGGAAGGAGTCATTCTGTCATTCGATTACCAGTGCACTTACCAAATCAACAAAATAATCTAATTGAAGATGTCAATAATGAAGATCAACTCAGATCTGCATTGAGCAAAGAAACAATGCTCACTGAATATTTCAAATTGAATCAACGAGATCCAGAAGCTAGAAATTTGACATATTCAGAGATACCAACTCATTATGTTTTCAAGAAAGTAGGAGATGCATCCAGCTGTATTTGGAACTAACGTTAATGTCAATTCAATGTTTTGGGACGAATGTATTCTGTTAGTCCAACGCAAACTGAATTATTTCATCTCAGGCTACGTTTGATATCGGTAAAAGAAGCTACAAGTTATGAATATTTGAGGACAGTTAATGGAATAACACATGAAATGTTTGTAGCTGCCTGCTTAGCACGAGAGTTAATTGCAGACGATAGTGTCTAAGACGAGAGAGACTAATGCCATGCACGAGGCTGAGGTTTGGATGATGCCGAGGCAGCTAAGACAATTATTTGCCAGAATTTTACTACATTGTCATCCCATTCATCATGAAAAATTATGGGAAGACTTCAAAGATGCACTATCAGTATTTGAGAACAATGCAGTCTGATCGAGCTCATCAAAAAGCTTGTGTCCAAATTAACACATTACTTAATCAGGAAAAGTCGAGTCTTTCAGCTTTTCCAACAATGCCTCAAATCAGAGAAATTGAGGATTTCGAAAAGGAAATGTCGTCTGAAAGACATCAAGAAATAGGTACAGAGCAATATCAAAAATTCAATGAAAAGCAGAGAGAAATTTGCGATATAATATAAACGTGGAAAATGGGAACACTGGAGAATCTAGATGTTTTTTCATTGATGGACTACGTGGATCCGGGAAAACCTTCATCTATACGACTATTGTTAGGTATTCCCGTTGGATTCTAAGAAAATAAACGAAAATTATTTATTTTTCAGAAATGCAAGGAAACACGGATTTCCATGAAGTTAAGAACGAGATTCGAGATTTTTGGGAAGCCGAATGGAGTTATAGCCGTCGAGCGGCAGCCGACTACAACATGACTTGCCGTTACCAGGTTGAGTTGACATCCTCGATTTTCCGTTCACGGTAACTTCACGACTTAAATTTGGAGGATCAATCGATCTCCGGGTGTATCGGCTATTTTCAATTTGCTTACCACTTTTCCTGGATGCTTCGGAGGAAGATATTCTGCTCTGCACTCGGATTATCGTCCTTCTCTAGGCCGAAACAACGAAAGCGCCCTTGAATCGACAGGTAGTCAGGAACGAAGATTCTCGTACAAAATGTTCGAATAAAACCCTCAAATAAAATATAGAAATTCACTGGATACAGTTCTTTAAAATATATACTCTCGATCACTGATGAAATACTGAACACTTGAATGGAATAGAATTTATTTATTATTTTAAGGATTTCACGCGTCGAATGTAGAAACAATCGACTAGAGCTCTATCGTCAGTCATTCTGAATCGTTATGATAATTCTCGTGGGGTTCTGAGTGGAGACAGCAGTATTAGCCGTCGGTGATCACTCGTCGTCTCGGCAAAATTATCGTAACAATTTTAACGAATGCTGAATGAATTTAGTATTCGGAATTTATTATTTTAAAAGGGATAGGGAAAATCATGTGAGCCATTATCTGCGAGTGGACAGTCCAGGCAATAAAGCTACCCGTGACCGAAACTCGAAGACAATTAACTGTCTGACATTATTCACTTTAGTGAAAATCGGATTAACTTGGCAAACTACCCCCTGTGCGGGAAAAGCGGCAAGACAAGAGTCACCAAAATTTCAACTAAGTGATAGCCGTCTATTTGTCAAGAAACCTTAGAATATCCATCCCCAGCCTAGAGGTCGCAGATGAACAATTCGAAGGATTTTCAACACTGACGGTGATTTCAAGGAAAACACCTTGTGCACTGAATAAACTTCACTAAATTAATTTCACTGTGTTTATTTCACTTTAAATAAAATGACAATGACAATGACAATTGACAATTTTGTTAAAATAACACGATCAGTTCGCGGAGCTACTAATCAGTTCTTTCTGCACCGCGGAAATCCAATCGATTTCGGTTTAATTGGGTTTATTTAAGTTTCAAAATTATTTCTGTGTTTTAATATTTTATGGAGATCCAGAGGGGGTTCCATTTTGAATAAAATGAACTTTAAGTTCCAAACTCCATAGGAGACTTGAAAAAAATTCGGTGAAGCTTGCTATAAGCTTATTACCGTTGATAATCGAAGTTATTCATTTACCAAGTTGCTTGGAGAGCAAGAGGATACCGTTCCGAACGAACGCGGAGAGACGACTGTTCTAAAGGAACAACGATAAGATACTTCTGTTCAGAAGGAACAGCTATGAGGTACTGACTACTACTGTAGACTGATGACTGCAGACTGACTGTTCAGAAGGAACAGCTATGAGATATTGACTACTACTGTAGACTGATGACTGCAGACTGACTGTTCAGAAGGAACAGCTATGAGATACTACTGCTGTAGCTCCGAGATCTTTTCGTCTCGACTAAAAAGTTGCGCTCGACTGCGTAGGTGCGACAGGTGCACCGTGGTGGGGCCATAAACCCAATAGGATGCTGGTATCCTCGGTGGAGAAGAACAGTTCCACCTCTTTTGTAGTTTTCTGTATGTAAGAGAGAGATAGTACATTGTTGTCTCTTTCTGTTGCATTGGCCATAATGCGTTCGGCTGCTTGCAAGTAAATTGCTAGTAACTTTGTAGTTTACAATAATAAAATTATTGTGACAATATTTCTGTTTTACATATAATTTTCTCTCTCTTTTGAAACGTCGATGACATAGATCGGACAATTTTTAGTATTTTTACGTTTTTTTTTTTTTCAATTTTTCATTGTAAATTTAATTATTTTGTTAATATTCTTGATCATGATAAATGCCTTTGTTTTCGTTTCATGTTTGAGAGTGTCATACAACTGCTGAGATCCTGAAATTTAGCCTCTTCTTGGAAACTCTAGAATTTTAGGAGATCTGACATATTTTCGCGAGCACTTTCCTCGTTGCCGCAGCTCCTCACTTGTCTCAATATGACGGGCTAACTCGTCTAAAATTTTAAGTAGTTTTATATTTGTTTTGTATTTGTATTTGTGGGCTCCTTACTGGTCCCGAATTGATAGAGTTTAATTATTTAGATTTGTTAACCAGAAATATCAAGGTGGCAAATACTGTTACGACCTCCCTACGATTAATCTTTTCTCTTTTGTTCTTTTGTTAGCCTTGTCGAGACAAAATAGCAGTTTTCTCAGTTATTGCAGAGCTCGATCGCTCATAAATTTACTTTATTTCGCATTTATCATTCACATTGAATGTATCGTGGGCTCCTTATTGGTCCCTAAATATTATTTCATTTTTTATTTGTTTATCGTGGGCTCCGTACTGGTCCCTAAATATTATGTCATTTATTATTTGTTTATCGTAGGCTCCTTACTAGTCCCTAAATATTATTTCATTTATTATTGAATTAATTCGATTATTTTTAGTTACAGGTTTGGATACCTAGCGGCGCTTCGAAAGAGCATTACCGCAAGCAGCGACTGTCGCTGGGATAGTTGTGCGCATGACCTAACGCAATGTCATAGTGGCACATATTTTCTCTGAGATAAGTATTTTCGAAGTGTACATTTGTTAAGTTTCTAATGGACTTTTATTATTTTCAGCATTATTGATTTTTCTGAGGTCATGTTTTCGAGTGACAACAGGATGTTAACGTATACGAGAGGAGTAAAATAGGTAAATATTTATTTATTGACTTTTTATATTTTTGATTATTTTTAAAGTGTTCTGTTCCTCTCCACATATTTTAATCATAAATTTTCATTGCTTAGATTTCAATATATTGGCTTTTGTCAAAGTGACAGGTGAGGTTATGTTCCCCATGGTTCTGTTTTGACTGAGTTTATTTTGAATGTATTGTCATATAGTCTCTCAGTTTTATTGTTTATTTTATTCAACTTTCCATTTGAATAGTTATTCCGATTAATATTTCCTTTTATCAAGGAGAGAATAATAGCTTCATTTGCTTATGAAAAATATTTATTGAATTAAGACATTTAAATTGTCTATATTATTTGCATGATCATTCTGAAATGATAAATCTGATGTATTTATTTATTTACTGTTATTTTCTCCTTTTCCAGGATTATTATTTGGACATCAGAGTAACTGGCTACCTTGTGCGTAACTGTAAGTACGTAAAATTTTATATCCATATTTATTTATTTTATAAGGTAGCTGAAATAGAATATGTATTATTTCATGTAAATGATTATATTATTTTCCNATAAGTACGTAAAATTTTATATCAATATTGATTTATTTTATAAGGTAGCTGAAATAGAATATGTATTATTTCATGTAAATGATTATATTATTTTCCCTTTTCAGGAATGCACTTGAGGCACAGGAACATTAGGACGATCTGCCCTAAAGAAATATATAAGAGTGAGGTATAATTCTGTTTATTATGGTAAATATTAGTGTCGCGAGGACGACTATGATTAAACAATATTTCTTATTAATTTGACATGCCTGTATTATATCTATTTATTTAATTTGACTCTGCAGGGTCTGTTCTGAGGCTTAGGATGCTCAGGATGNAAGGACACCAATAGTCTCTCGAGCTTTGGAATGGAGTGCAGTAGTCATCAGGCACTTCTGGGAGTTGGGAAGCATGTCGATGCTGTACCTGGATAGGCCAGGACACTCTGGATAGGCCAGGAGAAGGAAACATTGGGAATGTGGTAATTCCGTTAGTATGTTTTGTTATGTTATTTTATTTTCGTTAATAGGGGTCATTGTCGTGTGTATTTAGTCATTTTCTGGGAATGTGTTGTCGATAGNAGTCTCTCGAGCTTTGGAATGGAGTGCAGTAGTCATCAGGCACTTCTGGGAGTTGGGAAGCATGTCGATGCTGTACCTGGATAGGCCAGGACACTCTGGATAGGCCAGGAGAAGGAAACATTGGGAATGTGGTAATTCCGTTAGTATGTTTTGTTATGTTATTTTATTTTCGTTAATAGGGGTCATTGTCGTGTGTATTTAGTCATTTTCTGGGAATGTGTTGTCGATAGAACGATTATAGCTTGTGTCAGAGATTTCTATTTCATTCTTTATTTCTGAAATATCATTAAATTCATTCTACGAGTCTATGAAGACTTTATTATTTTATTTTATTCTCTGAGAGGGAGATTATGTCATGTCCATGATATTTTTGTTAAATTTGACAAATCAATAGGATCAATTTATTATTTTTAATCATTAATTGACTCGATTTAGTCTTTTTCAGTATTTGAATATTCATTTATTTCTCTTTTTCAGGTAAATTCCTGTTTCTGGAGTAAATGAGCTCTGGTATGAGCAAATCAATATCATGCGTCATGGAGCTGGTGTTCAGCAAGTATCAGGATAGGAGTTGTTCAACTCTGAAGGATCAAGGATGCATGCTGGAATTTAAAGGCAACAGTTTGAGAGTGGTGAAATGTTTTTATAAAAATTATCTATATTATTTATTTTTGTGAAGTTTCTCGTCATCAATTATATTTTTATCGAGAAAAATGTAATGAGACTGAGCTTCATAGCATAGATTAATAAAATGTTATTTAACTTTACATTTCTGATTAATTTGGGGGAGACCACGTAGGAATACGTGACACTATATCATTTGCTGCGAAGCGAAGGTAGAAAAGTATCCACCATGGCATTCACAGGGATAGCAGCCACTTTACTGCCTTTCAGTAAAACCGTTCATAGAACTTTCAAATTACCTCTTGCAATCTACAGCGATTCATCCCAGACTATCAAAGTCCAATCGGTAGAGGCTTGAAGAGTATTGATAGGTTCATTTGGGATGAAGCACCCATGGCACCCAGGCATGCTTTAGAATTGGTAGATCGAACGTTACGTGACATAATGAATAATAACAAACTGTTCGCAGGAAAATTATTCGTACTTGGTGGTGATTTTCGACAATTACTGCCGGTTAAGAACAATGCAACTCGCAGTGAATTGGTAAATCTGTCCATGAAATTTAGTCATTTGAGGCCGATTTTCACTCAATTCTCTCTTACAGAAAATATGCGCACTCTTTCCGAAGAAGACGAGTTTGCAAAATATCTAATAACTGTGGTTGATGGAACTGCTAATATCAATGATTAAGATTTATGTTTACCTGAAGAATGTATAACATCCCCGGATGCAGACATCGCAGAAGATATATATAAGGAAGTTATTGTAAATAAGCAATATGAAAAACTCACAAACTGGGCAATATTATCAGCAAGGAATCTAGACGTTGATGATATCAATAGAAGAGTGGTAGGATTATTACATCAATCGACTGAGAAAATTTATACTGCTGTCAATACTATTGAAAATTGTGATAACGGCGATATTAGTGAGACTCTTCTACCTGAGTATTTGGAAACGTTGAATCCACCGAATTCACCACCCCATGATTGCGATTGAGACTCAATTCAGTCGTCATGTTAATAAGGAATCTTTCGATTAAAGAAGGTTTATGTAATGGAACAAGACTACAAGTTCTACACCTGTCAATGCATTTATTGAAATGTAAGATTTTGACAGGGGATAAAACAAATGATATCATTTTCATAAATCGTATCACTTTATACAGCGATGAAAGTTACCCTTTCCAATTTGGACGAAGATAATTTCCAATTTAGCTTTAGCTAAATTAGCTTTTGCTATGACAATAAATAAATCACAAGGTCAAACCTTTGAAAGAATTGGAATAGATCTCAGAAGAGATGTCTTCAATCATGGTCAGTTGTATGTCACCTTATCACGTGTCCGTTAATGGAGTTCTCTCAAAGTATATTTGGGAGAACAACGGGAGACAAATGCTGTGAAAAATCGTGTATAAACAGAATTGTACAACTAAGCCATCATAATACAATATTCTATTGTAAATGATCGGAAGAGAATATCTCATCAGTAGAACTGATTGCCTCTCATTATCTGAACTGTAAATTTTTTCTTTCTCATTGAGATCACTCTTCATTTTTGAATGAATACAGTGCATTTTTATAAAGATTCGCATGATCCATAGCATCAATGCTGTGTCCGCAAGAGGCCAGTAGAACTCATTGCCTGTCATTATCTGATGAATCTAATACCTGCGTTCACTAACTTTTTTAGAGTCTTGTCGATCAGGTCTGTGCAACCAGATAGGAGCAAACAGCCATAATCGACATGAGGATAGACTAGAGACTTTACTTTTTGTTTACGAAGGTTAATAGGAAGGCACTCTTTCGATGATCGGAGTTGGTGTAGTGAGAAATGACCCTTTTTAACGATGAATTGAACCTGAGCGTGCCACGTTTATTGAAAGTCAATCATCCCCCGAAGATTTTTAACACACTCAGCATATTCAATATCAACCCCTCTAACCCTTACCTTCGGGACTGGCATACCCTTCAAGGAATTAACTAAACGAGCAGATCCCAAAATAATAAATTGAGTCTTCTTTCCATTTTGGATTAAAGATTCCTATCTGCCCAGTTTGCAATGGCATCCGCATCCTGATTAATTTTCTCAACCGCAGCCTCTAATCCTCCGGGAGCACAATGGATATAGATCTGTAGATCATCCGCGTAAATCATGTATTTCGAAAATGACAGGACTCGTCTGGAGCCATGAGTAAAGATGAAGAAGAGTGGCCCGAATATTGTGCCTTGAGGCACACCACGGGAGATGTTGACCCATTCAGAGCGAGCACCATCATCCTCTACGACACTTTGCTTGCGATCACGAAGATACGAACCAATCCACTTACACGTTGAACTAGAAAGACCGAGGCACCTGAAGGTGTCTAGGAGTAGCTCGTGATCAACCCAATCAAATGCTTTAGAGTAATCAAAGATCACTAGTACAGTAAGCATCTTGCCCTCCATCGCCTACTTGCAGTCCTCAAGCACATTCGTGAGGGCTGTTTGCGTACTCATGCCCTTACGAAAGCCCGATTGGTAGGCATCAAGTTTATTATTTCCTTCTAAATATTTGATGATTTGTTTAGATACGATCCTTTCCAGGGACTTTGCAAGGAAGCACGTGAGTGCAATAGGGCGATAGTCAGAACAAGCTGCTGGATTCTTCACTTTCGGAATAGGACATATCAATGCCCCTTTCCATTTTTTGGAAAAGATTCCCTGACTGATCGACTCATTAAATACATGAAGGATTTGATTTTCACAACTGGGGAACGACAGCCTGAGTACATCCCGAGATAGTGAATTAGGTCCCGACGAATTAGATCCGGATTGAAACATTTGATCCCTGAGGTCACGACGAGTGATAGGGCTGATATTAAAAGCCCGTTCCTCACCATTGTTTGGGTCTGCCAGAACTCTATCAGATCTTTCTAACCCTTTCGTCCCCAAACCAAATGTGGCATTATTCCCTTGATAATCACCCCCCTCACTCGGTACAGACCTCTCCGCTAATGCCCCCCAAGAACCAAAATATTTACTAAGATCTTTTAGATCGACCATCAGCTGGCTGGACTTTACCTCCTCGTTCCTAATGCCAATGCTTTGTAAGTTCTTCCATGTCTTTTTGGAATCCGAAGTGGATCTAAAAACTCCCAGATAGTATTTAGAACGCGCAGTTACCACCGTATATTTTACCAGGTTACGGAGCCTAACAAATTCTACCCTGAGTCTACAGTCTCCAGTCCTCCTCTGTCTATCACGGGTCCTATCACGAATCCTCATCTATTTACGAATGTCATCTGTCAGCCAAGGGGCCGCTTGTTTTCAGCAAGGATGACCTTGTTAAGGCGATCTACCTTGAAATCAATCGAACTCGAGCTGTAAATTTCCAACCAATCACTAGATGCAATGTCCTACAGATATTCTTCCTTATTAAAATTACCGAAGTCGCGATACTTCACATGCTTTACAGGAGGTTTCGGAAATCTAACCGAGATAACGGCCTCAATGAGATCATGTCCCGATAACGACGTCACACATTGGGATGAACTAATTATTTCACATTATTATTAACAAGTATATGATCAATACATGTGTGTGACGTATCAGTATGATGTGTTACTTCAAAATGAACAATACTCATAGCGAGGTCATCCGCAGTTCTTTTCAAATGCAAGCTCTCACCCGAATCTGACTGGATTAAGTTAATATTCATATCCCCCATGATAATCCTCGTCTTGTAAGAAGGCAAAAGCCTGGACATTATGTCCCAAAACCGATAAGAGTATTTGAGATTGGGAGGACGATAAATTACTCCAACAAGAATTGTAGACACACCTGGGGAACCGACCTCGAAGATTAAATGTTCAGGATTGTAAGAGTATTCTCCAGGGGACACATCGATAACTCTGGTCTTAAACTCCTCCTTCACATATGCAGCAACACCACCACACCCCCTGCCCAGCCTGTCGTTACGTACAATATTATAACCTGGAAGCCTGACACAACTTTCATTAACATGTGGTTTCGAAAAAGATTCGGAAACACCTATTACATCAAAATTACAGTTTCCAATCAAATTAACAGAATCAGGAAAATGACCTAATAAGGACTGTGTATTTACGTGACCCATCTTAAAACTGCTCTTCTGCTGACCGCCTTCCATCCCGAGATTCTTTGGTTGCTGTATGTTCTGTACCGCGGATGCAGTCTTTCTTCGTTCCCCGAGGTAATTTAGGCCTCATGACCTTCTCCTTGGGGTTTGTGATGTCATTAGAAACTGAACGTTTCTTACTGCTCCCAGAGTCCGTCCCTCTGTCATCTGTCGGTGGATAGCTGATTCCATTGTTGTTATATTCACGCCTTTCTATACGATCATTAGCAGAAATGGCAGCACGAACATCTTCCAGGCAGTGGAGTGTCAATAGAGGCGAGGTGTCACTGATACGTGCGTGCACAATCCCATTTCTCGTCCACACGTATTTGAATTGTTGACTCAATTTAAATGTACGTGGCTCTAGGAAGATTCTCTTGACATATGGTGTGAGTCTCTCATTGATGTAAACTTTGGAGTGTGACTGCCCAGCCAAAATCCGCTGTTGTAAGGCTTCTTTTGATGTCTTTGGATGCCTGCAGGAGTTCGCTTTTACTGTTCTCTTGTAAAAATTCCACCACTAGGAAAGGATGGGTTGGATCACCACTGGGTCTGTGTTTTGTTATATTTCCCATTCGAAACCATGAGCTCAGATCATTGGCACTAATATTCATTCCAAGGGCAGTCCCAATAGATATTATTATGTCTACGATATTTTCATCTTCACGCAGAGGTACACCTGCAATGTCTATACTGTTTTTATGGAGATTCTGTCTTAACAGTTCGACTGATATCAAAGCCTCACGTGAGTTATGCTTTTTCGACGAGATATCAGTCATAACCTGGTCGATTTTACACTCCACTGCACCAATATGATCATCGTGATTTTTCAAAAAACGTTTTTGGTCAGATATTTTTTTCAATTTTATTTAAAGTTTTTGTTTGATTCTTAATTACTTTAAAAATATCTGACAACGATGGCTCACAGGTTGTTCGGGAAGATAACGAATCAACTACGCGAGGCAACAGTTTGCAAAACTAGAGATTTAGTTTATTGTCGTGAATGCGGTATGTACAGATGATGAGTCGGTAGTATGAATATATACAGGATGAGGTAGAGAGATGTCCACCGTGTGGCATGAGCCAGACGACTAACTTCTGCTAGCGCGGGAGCCATTGCAACACCTGAGACGTGCGTGTGTTCCTCAGGTGTGTATGTATGAGAGCGGTGCGATACGCGTCTCAGTGTGGATGTAGCGAGGCGCTACAAGGGGGTGGAAGTCCCCCCCTGTAGGATTCGAGGTGGTGGTAGATCGGGAAGGTAACGAATCAACTCAACGAGGCAACGGTTGCAAACTAGTAATTAGTTTATTGTCGTGATATGAGTATGTTCAGGATGAGACGATAGTATGAATGATACAAGTGAGGTGGAGATGTCCACGGAGTGGCGAGAGCCATACGACGACTCAGCGGGAAAGATTGCGACACCTGGGACGTGCGTGGGTTCCTCAGGTTTGTGTGTATGAGAGCGGTGCTATACGCGTCTCAGTGTGGATGTAGCGAGCCGCTACACCCCCACCCCTCTCGCCCATCGACTGCACACCCCCCCCCCTGTAGCGTCACGCTACACACACCAACGCGTAACACACGCACGGATGCGACAACGCTCTGTGAGACGACTGGACATCAGTGACATCATCGCACTCTGTCACACNGATCGGAACTCATACATTCCAAGCCCATCATATTATCCTATTCACTATTTGCATAAACTTTAATTGGAATTATCAAAGCGTGTACACGACTGTTCATCGAGATTTTACTCAAATTCTGATGCAAAATGATCCAAGAAAGAAGGGGAATTACGATGGAGATCAAGCAATACTAACGAGCTGAAAACGTTAATTATTCTTTTTTCACCTTTTTTATCGTTTCCCCGGAAAGAATGATATCCATTCTGAAGAACTGGACAATTTTATCGCTTTTGGATCTGAAGAGAATCGTTAAGAAAGAGTAATGGCATGGATAAGAAAATTTCATAAACCAAATTCGTCTTTTGGCTGAAAGGATTCGATCTTGGTTTTTCCACCACTAAATTGAACTTGGACACCATCTGCGCCAGAGTTCCCCCAGAAATCCTTTTGCTTCCATAATGATGTTTCATACATATTATTACGTATGGAACATTTCAATTGAAAATCCAAGGGCATTTACCGGGGTATCCTCTCAGAAATTTTTCTCCCCACTTGACCTCTGAATTATTGAGAACACAAAAAAATAGGTATTAGTTAGTAAATTTTTGGAGCTCCACGATGTGAATAATGAAAAGACTTGCAAGAGTGAGGAATGACCCCAAAATGACTGTTGTAAACTTTCTTTTTGTATTTTCTACGTCAAAATGCAAAGATGAATAAAAAATAATATTTTTTTCCTAGAAAGTCTGCAAAAATTCTCGATAAAATCTATGGGTTCAAATTGCTCTCCGTTATTTATAGCGGCTTGTACTTAGAATTGGATAAATAAAAATTGTAGGAAAAGAAACACCATCTCCAATATCTCCGTCAATAACTAAGTAAGAGAGATACGGTTGCGCTCTTTTTTCTTCTTTTGGACTATACTTTCTTTTATAATAGAAAGTGACTTTGAAAATTGGAAGGCAATTATTCGTAAACCGAATTGGTGACATCGCCCTTATGCACGTGATATATTGTATGTCATATAAGTACAAATGAGTCCCAGGAGAATTTTCCCGATGTTCAATTCCAGCCCCACTCAAGGGCAAGATCTGTCAACTAATGTATTGTTCCAGACCTATAAATTCCAGCCCCATAAACCCGGATAAAATATTTTCTTAAATACAAAAACTTCTGGTAAATCTCAATATTTCGAACACATTGCACTTTATCGACATCCGCATAAAAAACTACGAACATCACAACGTTTACTCGATGCCCTATTATAATTTCTTATAAATTAGGGAACCAATGCGTATACAAAAACGTAGGATTTTCCATGGAGACTACATCATATTCAATCTGCGGAAATTCCCAATATTTTTGCTTTCAAACGGAAACTTTATACTTGTTCAAATCTGAGTTTCTGATTTTTTCTGTTACATCGACTTATTATGATCCACAAAGGTAAAAGATGCAATGTGTGTTGTGTATGTGAAAATATTTTCTTCAATTACTCGATGATGAATGGAATTTAATAATTTTTTCTTCAAATGTAGGTATATTTTTCTGATAACCTTTGTTTCTGTTCTCTGTTGATCCTCGAGAGCACAAAAAAGGTGCCAGTTAGTAAATGCTCAGAGCTTCACACTAGAAATAACTAAAAGAATTGAAAGCGTGAGCAATCAGCCCAAATGAGTGTTAGAAACTTTTTTACTGTATTTTCTACGCCGAAATGCAAAGATGAATGGGGAAATGTTTTTTCTCCAAAATCTGAGAAAATCTTCGACAAAAGCGATGGGGTCAAATGTTTTTCCGTTATTTATAGTGGATCCGGATAAGCATTGAATCAAAAAAAAATTTGAATGCAACTTCTTGTACACAAATTGGCGACTTCGCCCTTATGGACGCGATATATTTCGTACAAGTACAGATAAGTCCCAGGACAATGTTTTCGATGTTCCATTCCAGCCCCACAGGGGAACACATTCCGACAACTAACGTCCCGACTAGAAAATCGAGCACGGTTCTCATCCGGCCCGGATAAGGTTGCCTGATTCAAGAAGTCCGTGCCATGTCTGGCTATCAAACCCTAGTCATGCTCGGTCCGTATCAGCAATGAAACGCATTGGTAGAACATGGCCAGATCACGTCCATTGGCTCCGGACCTGATGTACGTCTCTCCTCAGGGCCTGATCCGGCTAATATCAGGTTATCACTGAATACAAAATTATTCTTTTTTTACCGTTAATCATTAATGCAGGGCGGTTAATTTGAATTAGATTCATTTATTCGGGCTTTCTCTAAACCCGGATTAAGAAAAAAAGAAAGGTTCCACGGCTCTGGTGTTCCCTCTCGGTCACTCATCCAGTTACTAACTGCGCTCGAAGCTGCTTAACTTTGATGATCGCTGGAGTCTTGTGTGTCCTGGTCTGCTATCCCGAAATTCTTGAGTGTGATAATCCTTATGCGCTATATAAACCGATAGTTGCGGTTTTATTCATATACACTTAGATCGAAACTAATTATCCCCAATACATGTTTTTGAATATTTATTTATCGAATATTGATTATCGACTTGACGGGTTTTCTTCCCAACGATTGTTATAATTATTGGTCTTGACCAATACGGTTGATTAGACTCATATGTTCATATAATTGTATTTTCATTGTTTCTATGCATACAAAAAAATACAGGCCGGTTAGCCTTATTTCAAATGAATCAGGGCCTAATACACAGCATATACGGCTAGCCGGAGGTCTGTTAGCCTTATTTCAAACGAATCCGGGTCTGATACACAGCATATCCGGCTAGCCGGAGGCCGGCATGTCAGATGTGGTCCATATCCGTACCTGATCGAACATGCCTGACATCAGACTGCTGTATGTATGTAGCACTTGGTCCTGATGTGACGTCAAGTTTGCCTTATGAATTTTCTAGTCGAGGTATTGTTCCAGACCCATCAATTCCAACCCCATAGGAAAATAATTTCTATTGAAACAGAAAATCCATAAAATTTTCGATCAACAACTATGTTTTGATTTTTGAGGCATTTTTCCACACGATCAAACCAAGCGAACAATTTGATCGACAATCGTTCAAACTTGCCCAGCCTCGTTCATTAAGTAAATCTTCTTCTCTATACATGATGGATTCTCTGTTAACCCAGCCACCTATTTTGTTGAAGGTCTCAAAAAAATCTCAAAAAAATCTGGACTTTTATACTTATTAAAAAACTATCTCCGAATTTTTTTATATTTTTTCAAGCACCCGTAGTAGAGATTAAAGGACCCGAAGAAATTTTGGAGAAAATAGATATCTGGGGAAATTGACCTCAGAGAAAAGAAAGTTTGATACAAAAAATTTAGGTTTTTATCTGACTTTTCCAAATGAATTTTTTATTATAGGTAAAAATTATATATACCACGGATACTTGGAAAAATTTGGAAAAATTTACAGAGAGTATTTTTCATAAGTATAAAAATCCAGATTGTTTTCAGATTTTTTGAGACCATGAAAAAACCAGGTGGCTGCATTCACAGAGAATCCGTCACATGAGAAGTACGAAGAAACATAAAAAAATTATCGAAAATTTTGAGGTCGGAGTTGCAAACAATATTCGGTGGATTGGCCCAAAAATACTATCTTATATGATATCTATTCTATAAGTCTAGGTGAGTTCCAGGACCACTAGTCCATTGTTGAATTCCAGCCCCAATCGCAGTCATGATCAATCAAGGAACGTATGATTCCAGTCAGATTACTTCCGGCTCTACACACAGAGGAAAGAAATCAGATGGGATAAAAAAAAAGTTTCAAGATTCAAGCAACCATGGTTCCTAACGTTGAAGTTTCTAAAATGCAAATTTTTTTTATAAATTAGGGAACCGATACATTTACAAAAACGTAGAATTTTTCATGGGGACCACATCATATTCAATCTGCCACACATGAAAAAATCCAATAGAATTTTCTAGCCAATTCGCTAGAAAATTCTATTGGAATTCTATAGGAATTCTATAGAGTTTCTATACGATTTATATTGGAATTCGATTAGAAAATTCTATTTGTTTTTTGCGCTGATTCTATTAGATATTCTATAGGCAAAATTTAATAGATTTTGAATTTCTGCCGGAATTTTTCTATTGAGATTTTTCAATTAGAATTATTTTTCCAAAATTTTCTAAGTTTTTTCCGCTGGATTCGGTTTCATTTTGCATTAAAGAAGCCGAGTGAAAACAAATGAGAAAATTTATGAAAAATAAATCGAATAGAAAAATTTCAATAGAAAAATTCCAGCGGAAATTCAAAATCTATTGAATTTTGCCTGTAGAATATCTAATAGAATCAGCGCGGAAAACAAACCGAATTTTTCAGTAGAATTCCAATAGAACTCCTATAGAAACTCTATAGAATTCCTATCGAATTCCAATAGAATTTTTTCATGCATGTGTCCATCGAAGGTGGTTTGAAGTGGCGAAAAAAATTGAAAAATTACCACATTACCGTCGTCTACAATTTCGATTGCAAATGTCTTCTTCTCACTTCAAGTAACTCGTTTGCCGGAACATACGAAAAAATATTCACAAAATTAGGTTTAACGATTTCCAATTTTTTTATTTCAAAATTCATTAATTATGAATGAAGAAAAAATAAAAGGATGAAACTGGGAAATTCTCTATGATGCTGAGTATGTGCAACGCGAAAAATTCAAAGTCAAAAATGAAAAAAAAATCATTTGTAAATAGAACGATGCTGACCCCCATTCTGATTTTTTAGTATGTTTTGTAAAAAAGAGTTTTTTTTGAAGGGAGAAGAATAAAAAATTTGCAATCGAGTTTGTGGAAGAGGGTACGCCATTTTTCATAATTTCTTGCCGTTTTAAGCCACTTTCGATGGACTGAGCTAATTGAAATCATGCTCAATGGAAGAAACGGGGGAATTTCCGTTCGAAAAAATGAAAAAAATCTGGTCGAAGAATAACATCAAAATGGAATTTGACGGAGTGTCATAAAAGTGGAAAAAATTTGAAAAACATTTTTTAGGGTTTTTGAGTGATACAAAAAGGATATGAGAAGTCAACAAAATTAAAATTTTGACGTCACAAATCCATACCAATATTTGGCAAAAACACTCCTAAAACTGTTTCAAACTGTATTTGTGAATTTTCTATACCAAAATGGAAAGATAAATAAATAACATGAGATAAATGGAAAACTATTTGTCTCTCTGAAAAGCTGATGAAATGTTCGACAAATCTATGGGTTCAAATTTTTCTTTCGTTCTTCATGGTTTTTCGTGATGAGGATTGCATAAATAAAATTACACGTTCTTCTATCGCCGTATGAAGAAAGAAACAATCTCTCATATCTTCGCCAATAATTGAGGTAGAGAGTTCTAGTTACGCTCATTTTTCTTATTTCGAACTATACTGCTTGACAAGAAATGGAACACAACTTTCAAAATTAGGAGGCACTATGTTTTATACAGAATTGGCCGATTTGCTCATATGCAAGTGAAAGAAGGAAATTTCAGGATTAACGCCAATATTTCAATTCCAATGATGACAAATATATATTCAACGAGAATGAACTCAATTCGATATGTTAATGTGAAAAATGTAGAGGGGAGCAGAGCAAAGTGGAAAGATTTGTGATCTTCTTTAATTCTCAATATCTTTATCTATAAATTAAAAATTTTCGAATTGGGAGAAGATTAAAAATCTTTCCACTTTGCCTCACTCTCTCTCAAAATATACATGAATGAAACTATTTCTCACAATTATAGAGTGAATAATATAATTTAGAGAATTTTCTGTCTCAAACAGCTACTCCCAAAATCTTGAATGACATTGCGAGGAACCTGCGTACGACATAGCCCTCGTGTGTCCCTTGAAGCTGTTGATACACAGAACTCTACAAATACCGTAAGTAACGAGTTTTTTCAGTATCTGATAGAACTGATCAATTCAATCGTATTTTCAAAAGAAAAAATTATGAATCCCTTTCCGTTATCTTTGCAACAATTATTCAATTGATATTTTCATTTATGCAAAAAAAATCACTTTCCAGACCCTATCTTCTACTGCATCTCTTCTATCAGAGAGCGAAGGATATGCCGGTGACAATTCAGATGCAAATTCGTCTCGACCCGAGATAATTGAGAACGTCGGTAAACGTACAGATACAGCAAAGGCACCCAAACTATCAACAAGAAGTCAAAGTGGACTTTTATTTTCTTAGATCAGTATCTTGAAACGGAATCTGTATAGCATTTCGGCGATTAATTCCCTGAAGTATATTCAATCATTAAGCAGATTGAAAGGACTAATGTGAACTTTTTATATTATTTTTCAGAATCCCGAAAGACCTTGAATGACATTGTGGGTTTTCTTGGAGGGAAATCGTCTGCATATCTCGGAAAAATTAACAATACAGAGGAAATTCCAGATGTGCCTCTACCTGTCTCAAATATCCCTCCACTTTCATCGACTCCATTGCCACTTGTTCTCAATCGATGCGATCCCAATCCACCTCATGATTTAAGCGATGAAAACATTCAAGGAAAGTTCAATCCAGAATTAAGAAAACTACAAGATGTGTCAGCGTTCATCGATGAGAGAAATGTTTTACCCAGCTTAGATCTTGCAGCCCCCTCGATCAATGTGAATGCGACAATCGATCGTGAAAAGCCTTCCGGAGAGGGATTACTCCTGAAAAATTGTGAATTAACTGCTCCGGGTATTTCTCCGTCAATGCCACTATCAATATCGTCACATTCGCCGACGTCATTAGCGCTCAATTCAGAAGAGAATAGCTCACGACCTGTATTACAAACAGAGAATTTTCTCACTGATGATAATAAAGAAAATCGAACATCAACTGTGGAGAGATTCCATTCATCACAAATCAATGAGACGAATTCTTCACGGAATCTAGACATACAAAAATCTGAGAATTATACAGAGGAAAAAATTCCGATCGTTGCACGTAAAGAGTACATGAGAATGAAATTGATCTTCGACAGAGATAAAAAAAAATCACAGATGACATTTCTTCAGATTCAAATACCTCCCGAGGTGGGATTATTCCACAGAATTATAATCCAACATTGAATGAAGTTGAGCTTTTCCATCCACTCGAAAATGATGGAATTAATTTTTCCTTGAATCCACAATTACAAGAACTTGCACGTGGTACAGATGAACACATTTCAAATGTAATTGATTCTATTCATGGTGACAAAGAGCTTAGAAATGTGAATTTTCATTTGTTTTCTGAAACAGCGATGACACAAACATGAAGTACGACTAATTCTAGGATATCTCCAGAAGATGTTGGAAGTCGAGGAAATGATGATGAAGATAATAAATCGACCCCATCAAAAGGAACGAACATGGATGCATTTGGGAAAATTTGCTCTTCAAAATCTATTGTGGATGATCCGAAGAAAATTCCAGAAAAATTGAGGACCCAGGAATCCAACTCTGGAGATGAGAGATTGATTGGAGAGACTGCCCTCCAGTTCCTTCAATCACAACTGAACAATCTGACTCCAAAATGTTCACATTCCAAGGGAGAATCTGTGAATAGAGCTTGTAAAAAGAAGGTGAGTAGGAAATTGATTTTTGAGAAAGAGGAAAAAAATGTTTCAGGCACAATTCCTCCAAGTTCATGTATCGCATCAATTTCACCAGTCGAGGAAACAACAAAAACTGAGGACATTGTCCGTAAATCTGATACACATGGAACATTGTCCAATAGAAAACTAGCAAAGAAACAGGGATTATCGGCTATGATCTCAAGAAATCCCGATTCACATCTGGAAAAAATGCTAGAGGACTCATTTCATGGATTGGAGAACAAAGAATTTCTGGAAAAATTAGGAGACATTTCATTGAGTGAGTTGTCTCCAAAAAAGTTGGAGCCTTGTGGAACATCCAAGAAGAGGGAAATGACAATAATTGATGGTTCCATTATTGAAAATGACGATTTCCAATTTTGTACCAATCCACTCGGTCTGACGAATATTTCAGATGCTAACAATAATAATGCTCATACGTATAATAAAGGAGAAAATCCCTTGCCTCTTTCTCGTCAGCCACCGATGGATTCAGAATCAATAGAAACTAGTGAGTCGGGAAGAACTCCACACCGTCATCAGACCAATATGCAGACTATGTCCGCGCACTACACTTTCACTAATTTAGCACATGATTGTTGTGTAATACTCTCTGAGTCACGCCGTGAAGTGGTCTCCCAAACAAATCTTGAGTCAATTCAGGGAAATTGTGATAATTCTGCATTCCCTGTATTTGAAAAATCATCAGAAGATATCCAGGTTGCTAGTCTGTCATGTACAGAATCTTTCGTGCCAGAAACTGAAAGTTCTGGCGATGATTCTATGAATGTCGATGAGGAATTGTACATACCTCGTATCAGGATTAGAAAAATAGAGAACTTTCAAAGACCAGTTGTACGTTTGGTAAAGGTAACTGTTTCACATATATTTTTTATTCCATAATTTCTACTTAAATGATCTGAAATTTCAAATATATATTTTGTTATTACAGGATGAAAATGGCACATGTCTCAAGGATCAGAGTGATGAGACGAATGGAATACCAAGTAAACGAGATTATTGTCCAGAGAATTTTGAAGCACTTTTAGATAAATCACCATATATAGAGAAGGTGAATAATGAGTTATCAAATTCAATTGAGGAAATTATGGAGAAAATCACTCTAAGAGAAGGTAACGGGAATGGGGGAGAAAAGTCTTCAGTTAAGATTGAAAGAAACAAGAATGAGTTGAAAAGGAAGAATATTGCTCGTGCTTTAAATTACGGTAACTATTACTCGATATCGATTTACAAAAAATGGAGATTTTTTATGTTTATCAATATTTTTGTTCACCCACTAGATTCTGACGATATTGAGGATGAAAATGATTCTGACTACATCCCGTCTACTCCAGACGAGAGTGATCGGGATGACGATTGAAACGATGATGCAGCGGGAAATGAGGATTCTGAGCAAAATGATGTGAATCAGGATAAGGATGATGAAATTCCAAATTTATCAAAAGATCAATCATTTGATGTTTCTCTATCAGCAGATGAACAAGGACTGGTAAAATGTAATTTGAAAGATTTACACGTTGCACCATCCAGAGGTCGTAAGGGAGATCACAAGCATCATTTCTGTCCTTATTGCAAATCATTGATAAGCGATAAATTTGCGAGACATTTGGAAAGAAGACACAAAGAAGAAGATGATGTTAAAATGTTCTTATCGATGCCCAAGAAAAGTCGAGAACGATTAAAACAAATTGACAGTATCAGAGGTAAGGGTGATCATCTCTACAATACGCATCCTGAATATAACCAAGGAGATTTGATAGTTCGTCGAAGATCGAATCAAAAGTTGAATCCTAGAAGAAGCGAAGACCATTTACCTTGTGCAAAATGTAAAATATGGTATTCTAAATCAACATTGAAGGCACATTTTCGTGAGTGTACGAACAAGAAATCCAAAAAGAGAAGTGCACTAATGATGGGTAGGAAATTACTTGGTGACATTCATCCAAAAGCAGGTCCTGTTTTAAAACAATTTATATTTCCTACGATGAGAGAAGGTCCAGTAAAAGACATTATCAAATATGACGAGTTGATTATACAGTATGGAAATAAACTTTGTAGAAAATACCGATCGCAGCACCATCACAAAGAAATTCGAACACACTTGAGACTTTGCGGACGTCTGTTACTGACCGTTAAGCAGATTAATTCTGAGATAACAGACTTCTCTTCACTGTACCACCCTAAATATTATGAACATGTAATTACAGCTGTAAACATGACTGGTAGGCTCGACCCTAGTGGTACAGTGTATGAAGCTCCCGCAACTGCTGCCCAAGCTGGATCTTTAGTGAAAAAACTTGCAGCTCTTCGCAAAAGTAATTGCATCAAATTGCAACTGAGAGATGAAAAACTAAATTGTGAAGACTTTCTTCATCTTTTGGTGGACGATTATGCAGCAAGTGTGAGCAAAACTGTTGAAGAGAGCCAAACTCTTAAAAAAAGACAAAAATCTGTCAAATTACCCAGTGCTGAAGACATAAAAAAACTTTGGGAGTATCTTGACAGGCAGCGAATATCAGCCATGAAAGCCCTCACATCACAAACTTCATATGGAAACTGGTTGGCACTAGCAAAACCAACTTTGATATCAGTTCAACTATTCAATCGAAGAAGAGCTGGTGAAGTGGAACGAATTATGTTGGAAGATTTTGAGAAATGTGGAGGTATTCATGATTTTGATAAGGACTTGTTCAAGGTGCTGGATGCACAGGCCCAAAAAATCGCAAACACGTATTCACGTTTCGTCATACGAGGGAATCTTAATCGTATTGTGCCAGTTTTGCTCACGAATTCTCTAAGGGCATCCATGAACCTTTTAGTCCAATTGAGAACCACCGTTGGTGTACCAGAGAACAATCCCTACGTATTTGGATTACGACATGGAGCAGATAAGAATCGATGGGAATGGTTGAGTGCATGTACTTTGATGCGTAATTATTCCATTGAATGTGGAGCTGAAGATCCGGAAACCCTTCGAGGAACCAAATTACGTAAGCACATTGCTACACAGTGCATACTGCTCAATCTCAATTCCAATGAAGTATCTGACTTGGCAACTTTCATGGGTCATCATGAGAAAATTCACATGGAACATTACAGACAACCCATCGAATCTCGTGATATCTTACAGATTTCCCAATTATTGAAAAAAGCCAGCCAAGGCGTACTTGGAGGCGGAAATTCGGATGATTCTTCTTCTGATGATGATGATGATGATCAGGGCCATCATGAGGGAACATCTTTGAGGAATGAAGAAGCTCCATCAACTGCTTGCGATGAACTCAACTCTCAACAAACCAGGAAACGGAAAATATCACGTCGGACCAAAGAATCCGATTCAGCGTTCGACGAGAATGTTTAATGACCAGGACGCTAAAAAGAAGAAACCCAATACTGATGTAGAAGTTATTGGTATAGGTGGAACTAAGAGGAAGCGCAGATCGACATCTCCTTATGGACGTGTCAAACGTAAGCGTTGGGTTCCCGAAGAAGCAGACACCGCTAAAGCATTGGATTCCAAGTACTTTAACTCACGTAATTATCCATCACTCGGTCAAATTGCTCAGGATATATATCAGAATCCAGCACTGAAAAATCGTACTCCAGCACAAGTTAAAGCTTGGATAAGTAATCAGAAGTGAGTTCATTCAGTCGATCATTTCTTCTCCCATGTTTGCAAAATGAGTCATTTGCTTATATGGAAAACATTTTAAAATTTTTCCTTCTGCACAAATTGAGCAAAAAAAATTAATGCGTTTTAAAATGGGGAATGAGTTTATTCATGAAAATGGGGATTGTTTTTGAAACACTCATAAGAGTCGTAGGAGGTTTATTGACTATTGACATTCATTAGCTGGAAGAAATTTATAAGGCAGATTCATAGGATATGATAAGCATGAACGGAGAAAAATGTGCCTTCCCAGGATGATTAATAGTAATGAGACATTAGGTGATACAAAGAATCTTTCAATATTCAGCGGTTTTTTTTTTTCAATTCCCAATTGACGATTTAACATACATATGGATCTAAAAATATCAACGAAGATTCCAGTCATATCATGAAATGATGAGAAAACATGATTTTTCCTTCAGATCAATAATGATAATAATAATAATAATTTTGGTCTAAGTCCCAAATCTTTTTCAATGTTGAAAAACATTCCTTCCATACAACATGATCTAAGGCATAGGGTATTCTTAGATGGCTTTAAATATTCGCAACCATACGTATGAAAAAATTCAATGGAAAAATCTAGCGCTTTCGCAAAGAAATACTATTGGAATTCTATTGACATTTTATTAAAATTCTATTGACTAATTATATTTGTTTTTTTCGTAATTTCTATTGAAAATGATGGATAGAAAAGTCAATGAATTTTTTTCTTCATGTAAATTACTGGGCGTAAATTTTCCAAGCTTTTTTCGTTGTATTTTGATTTGTTCTTCATAATAGAACCTAATCGAAAAAAATAATTAGATGATTTCCGCCTAACAATTTCTATAGAAAAAGAATTCTATTGAATTTTTTAATACATGCAATTGTGAGACTGGAGAGTGATAAGTATTTACATGAGTACAAAAGTAAAATATCCAAAGAAAATTATTGATAGATCGATGCCTTGTAATAGGGAACACCTCATCCTCAACAGTTTAATCGGAATCTCTTCAGATATACGGTAGTAAAATAACTTCTACGAAGATTCCGTTGAGTTGTCGAGCGAAGCATTATTTAGCAAAGTAAATTGAAGTGAAAAAGAATATTTCCATGGATCAATAAGGAGGCATTTGGCCGTTTGTAACAAAAAGGTCGTTCATTCCATATAGTATATCGTAATAAAATCAATGTTATTTGGTGCATAAATCCTCGATAATCTTCTGAGGGTATATTTAAGAGAATTAGAATTTAGAGAGAAAAAATTTCCGCTTCACCCAGCCGGGAATCGAACCCGGGTCTCCCAGATACGAACAAACATTTCAAAAGATTGTAAGAAGTGGTCGTATTAATTATTCAACCCATCAATGATAAATTAAAATACTAAACAATGACATTTCCCACCGGGTGGAAAAATTTAAATTGAGAAATTGTTTTTATGAAACGTTTTCCATTTTTCATTTCTAACATGATTCTTTTAACTAGCTTTGACAATTCAAGTATGATTTTCAATTAATGACAAACATTATGGAAGGGACTTATATTGTGCTAGATGATCCAAAACTACAAGAATATTGCTGATTTATTGTAAGAATAATAAATAACATGTGAAGATTTGAGTACAAAAAGTGGCATGGGTGAGGTGCAAAATGCTGCAAAAATAGCAAAATATGGATGACTGAATGGTAAAATATCTAACGATGTCAGAGTCATCACTGCAAGATAAATAGTAGATTATGCACAAAGTCATAATTCATGTTAAATTTATCAGTGATGAATTTAAAAACTGATCCTCATGAAAAAAAATGTCTCGTCAGAAAAAGTGGTAATAACTCCACCTAATTTTTCATTAATGCCATAATTTTCCAAAATAGTTCATTTGTTCTATGTTATTACATAATATATCATGATGAGATTTATGACTTTTCGTTTGCAATTAAGAATTAAGAATTCAAGTAGTGGTTGATGATTGTAGAAAATTCTCCAGTAAAAGACATATTGTGCAAAATGACTTGGAAAATTGAAATGATGATTATTCATCGTATGACTGAGGAAGGATAAGGATATGAAAATAGACATATATTTTCAGAGATATTGATAGTGACGATAAACATTATGTCAGATCGAACGTCTGAATGCAAATATAATGTTATTAGTAATTTAAGTTCAGTATTTAAGATTTTACACAGCTTCTTGGATAATTTTCTCTTCGTTGACTGATAATGGGGATGTTCTAAAAATATAAGAAAATAAAAATATGTTTTTGAAAGGGAATGGCTATATTATTTCCTTGCATTTTTCTTCAAGATTGTAGGTGATCATGGAATGCTTCAGATAATTCAATCATTGATCACATCCCCTTTAGAATTTCCTCATTAGAAGACGGGATAGGAGATGATATTTTATATAGTCAACTGATGGCGAAAGAGTCGGAAATTGGTTGAAGAAGCAGATATTGGTTGTTTTGTGATCTCTTATAAGCAATTATATTTTTCGATTTTCATTTTGTAATATAGATATGTATCTAAGCCGAATGTTACGCTCGGAAAAATTTGATAGAAAAAATACTGTAAATTTTCCAGAAAGCTGTATTGGATTTCTATTAACGTTTCGATTCGTGTTTGGTCATTTCTGTCGGAATGTGGAATAGAAAAAATTCGGTGAAAAAAGCCGAAGTATTTGATTTTCCCATGAAAGTTATTCTATTAAAATATTTTCTACAGAAATTCATTACCTCAAATCTTAAAAGTTGTTTCCATTCTATTTCTCTTTTCCTTTCATAAAGAAATGCAACAAAAAGAATTTAAAAAATTTGAGCCGAAGAAATTTTCTAGAAAAATTGAATTCTATTTGACTTTTTCTATTGAGCATGCCAATAAGAACAGCCAAAAACTAATAGAAAGTGCAGTTGAAATCCAATAGAATTTTCTAGCGCATCCGATAAATTTTATATTCACTTTTTTTATACCTGGACGTATAAGATTTACAAAGAGATTCTTCTCCTGGGACAAAGATTTGAATTTTTTTCTTTGAATAGAATGAATTACATGATCTTGTGGTCAACTGACTCATCTCGAGAGGAATTTGATTTTTGCCTTTTGTAGTTGACAAAGACATTGTCCAAAAATAATCAAGATCTTGATCGACTACAATAATTTCCTTCCTCTTCTGTCATTGGCCCAGGTAACGCGAGCGTAATCGTAAATAGGACTGGGTGCAAATTCCAAACGACCATCGAAGCATTGTCATTTGTTATAAAGACATTTGGCTCCTAGTTGGTTCATTAATGAACATCTCTTGCAAGGAAAGTACGTAAATGTAGCTGTACATATGAAGGAGTGTCTAATGTTGCAAGCCCAAAAAATGTACATATAAATGATATATAGTATTATACCAGCCTTCGGTTGTACATCCGATGTAGGTATATATATTATATAGTACATATCCAGGACCAGTCCTGGAATGAACCCATCCGTGAAAACTATCGAATTTGACAACCGGGGTTGGAATTCAGCTCTAGGTTCGTAAAATTTCCAGGACCGGCCTGGAACAAGCCCGTGGTCCTGGAACTGAACAGAAAGTGCTTAGAATGTCCCTGAATACGTCTAAAGATATATATATATATATATATCTTTATATATATATATACATATTTCAGTGCCATCAAAATGATCGAATAATATAATTTTTTTTATATTTTTTATCGAAAAAAAAGTATGGTTCAAATGAAAGAAAACGAGTGCAACCGGAGGTCTCTAGCTTGATTTTTGGGGAGATATCTGAGAAAATATTGTTTTTTATATATCCATCCACATTGTCATCAAAGTGACGAAACTTAATAATGTCTTATATACGCGACCGCCAATTCTGGATGTGAAAAATGGCCTTCAAATTTTAACATTTTTTTCATATTTTTCATCGAAAAGTGTAGTTCAAATGAAGGAAAATGAGCCCAACCGCAGGTCTCTGACTTAAGGGGCCTCCGCAGTAGGTTTTCAGAAAAATTTTCAAAATGTGCTAGAGATACCAAATTTCAATCACATGTTGTTGAATAGATTAAAGAACCATAACTAAAATATGAAGGGCTTCTACCGTGCCATTTTTTAGATATGCGTAGTTGAACATGGAAAAATCTTGGTTCTTCAATTTAGGCGATGCATATCTCAAAAATGGCACGGTAGAAGTCCTTCATATTTTAGTTATGATTTTTTAATTCATTCAACAACATGCGATTCAAATTTGGTATCTGTAGCATATTTTGAAAATTTTCCTCCAAAAAGTACTGCGGAGACACTTGAATTTGTGTGGGAGATATCGCAATTTAATTTTTTTCTTGCTCTGAAATTTTTTGTTCCAACTTGAATTACGAGCAATTGTGAATAACAAAAAAAAATTAAATCCATAAATTTTGTTAGAAATTGTTGCAACTTTTCGAAAAAATTATAGTTTATTATGTATTTATACTTTTGGGCATGGAAAACTAAAAAAGAAAGTTTCAAACCGCGATTTGGGGTCGTTCCCTCAATTTTTTCAATTTTTTTTCGTACATCAGATAATTTGGAAAATTTCCTTATCAAAACATATTTTTAATTAGGGTGCTCTCATTAATCTAAGGGCGAAATGCAAGGAAAAATAAAATATGGACTTTAAACACAAATAGTTTTTTGGAAATATCTTAGAATCTAAAGAAGATAGGAGAATTTTTGTAACAATCATTTTTGTAGATCAAAATAAGATCTACAAATTAACTTTCTATGAAAATTTTTATATCTATCGCTGATTCAGAGTGATTTATCCCAAAATCATCTCCAAAATTCGGTAATCAATTAGTGTTTCCGAAATCTCTCAGGATTGAAGAAAAATAGTGATTTTTTGATAATAATCTTTCTTGCTGGGCAAAATACGAGATATTGGCGATTATAATCAGCTAAATTCTGTTTTTTTGTGGTTCCGATATTTTTTTTGACGGTCATAAAACGTCAAGATATGATGTTTTTAGAAAATGTATGTGTGCATGTCCGTGTATTCGTGAAACTCCTTCGGAAAATTTTAAAAAATTTTAACGTAAAAAAGACCAAACTTCAAACTAGCGATCTGAAATTTTGAGACATAATTGGTGTTACTATGGAGCAGTTCTGTGCAAAATTTTAGCTCAATCGGTCAAGTAAAAATGAAGATAGAAAGTTGACATTTGATGGGGTTGTAGATTGTGTCTAGGCAGAATCGACTGAGCCGTTTAAGAGATATTCAATTTTGTATGAAAAAAAGTTTTGGTCAGTATCTGCTAAACTACTGGATCGATTTTATTTTCATTTTTTTTTAATATTTGTCTTGCTGCCCTCTATTTAGATCAATCGAAACATGTATACTATATTACTTGTTTAATTAATATGTATTGTATATACACTACATCATTATTGTATTTACAATTTATTACATGTATTGTATACTCATTCATACGAACTTTTCGAGATAATCAGCATTTTTCATTTTCGATTCCATAGAATCGTTGTGCGCACGATAACGCGCGTAAAAATTGAGATAGAAAGTTGAAATTTGGTGGGATTGTAGATCTTATGATATTACTCGATGGGATTGTATCTGGGCAGAATCGGCCTTGTCGTTTAGAAGATATTCAACTTTATGTGAAAAACAGTTTTACACAATATCTGCTAAACTATCGGTTCGATTTAAGTTTTTCTTCTTTCAAAATATTCCTCTTGTTGCTTTCTGTCTAGATCACTCGAAACATGTATACCCGTTCATACAAAGTTTTCAAAATATTCGCGTTTTTCGAAATTTTTCATTAACAAGTGCATCTGACGTTTCGCTATCCTTGTAAAAGTTGGATTAGAGACATAAAATTTTGGTTACTAGTTAGTATTATGAACACAAACTTCTGTATAAAATTTTGGGACAATCGAATCAGTACATCATGGCACAGAGATATTTATTTAAAAATATTTTTTCCTAAAAAATAACAATTCGCTATTATATCGATGATCTGCACATCTGTATGACTTGCAAAGTTGTATATCAACACTTTTCGTTCTTTTCGACTGAATATCATACAACATTTTTGAAATGCTATGTCTTCGATTGAGACACAGATGAATGTGATCTATTACCGAAATATATGTTTATTGGTTGAAGATAGTTTTCGCAAACCCGAAAAATTGGACATATCGGACTTATCGGCTGCCGCGCGGGATTGGAAAATAATTCAAATTTCAATGTGATAATTTTTGAAAAATTGCTACATCTCAGGAATTAATTGACCGATTGGGTCGATGGCGTTCCGGGGGGGGGNCTTTGTATGAAAAAAAGTTTTGGTCAATATCTACTAAACTTTTTGTCCGGGTTTTAAGCTCAATTTGACCATATTGATAATTCAACCAGTTCTCCATAAATAAATAATTGATAAACGATCAATTTTCAAAATCTATAAATTCTTTTACATGCAAAATTTTACCAGAGATTGATTTCATGACAAAAAATTAGAAACAATATCGGTGTACAAAAAAAATTGTTTTTTCACTCAAAAAATCATAATTTTTCAAAATTGATTCAAATTTCAAAAAAATTCAAATTTCAGAATTCAAAAAAGCGCTGAGCCGATTTTGCTGAGACAAAAATTGTCTTTTTCACTCGATTGTAAGTAACGCGGAGAAGCATCGATCGCAAAAAAAATGTTTTTTCGAAATTCAAAAAATTTTATTATTCGAATATCTCAACAACCGCTGAGACGATTTTATCGAGATTTCACTCAGTTCTGAGATACACAGAGACGTATCGATCGCAATAAAAAAAATGAAATCTGATCATTTCCTCAGGAAAAATTGTCACATTTGTAAAAAAACGTTGTTTTTTGACGTTTTTTCACATGTTTTTCGGGAATAATTCGAAAACTGCTAAGACGATCATGCTCAGAATTTAATCTGGTTGAAGATAGGTACAGCCATATCGATTGACGAAAAAAAAACCAACATCCGACCATTTGTTTAAGAGAAAATGTTGGGCAAAATTTGGTTTACATATGCGCGCACACACACACACACACACACACACACACACACACAGACAAACATTTCTCCAAAAATGTCATGGAACGTTTCTAGGGGTCATGAAACATGGAGATCAGGTGAAATTTCCATTTTTGATTTTCGGACCCATCACAATAACTTCCCTCCAAAATCGGGAAGTTAAAAAGAATCTCCATAATAAACAATACACAGGTAAGTACAATTCGTTTTTAATAATCCATAACTAATTTTTTCCTTCATTTTGAAATCATTATGCGAAATAATAGAATTTTCATCTACTAGTGAGAATATCTACGGTATTGCATATTGGATTTGAATTAAATTGGCGCTTTTGATGGAAACGGCGATTTTCGTGGCGCTGCCAACGTGTGTTAATGAACATAAAGGTGGAATCTAACAGTATAAATTTAGTGATTGAATGAGTGCCGGTGTATAATTTTAAAAATGTGACTTACATTTCCAGAATTAAAAAATATCGTGCATAAACATTCGGCGGAAGTAAAACCACACTCCTTTTTTCAATCATCTGACACATGGCATAATCGATAAAATGTATTCAATATTACAAATTGAAACGTCGTATGTGAGCCGTGTTACAAGTTCCCTCAAGATAAATGAGAAAAAAGAATGTGAAATCAAATTTCGGAAAAAGAATGTTACAGCTAAAATGATTGTGTTACGTCCCTACCTTGGCCACCTGATGGCGTTATATTAAATTTTCAACTTTACTTTATCGACTGTCGAGTCTTACCAGCAATTAGTATATAAGGCCCAATATTCAAATATCATTTTTCCAATCGAATAAAATAAGAACTTATTAATTACATTTAAGAAATAACACTCAAGTGTCCAGACCACATTTTTTCTTGAGAAACATTAAAAAATACCATTCCCACGTGATAAACGAAACCGAAAAACAGATGGATGCACACGTGCATCATAAACTTTTCAAAAAATCATAAAAGTCGAAATAAATATGTAAGATAAGTATTTTCATCCTGAAATTGTAAACCGAACACGGCGAACTCTAAAAATCTGAAAGTCATAAGTGTCAAGTGACATTTTCCAATTCTAACGTTCCGTGAGAACAGAATTTTCTTAAGAGTCAAAACGCAGCTGCACCCTTAATGTCCAAAAATCCAATCATAACTATCGAGGCTCCCCGCTTGACCCAAAAACCAACCGGCTCGCCTCTATCCTCTCCAGCATCCCTAATCAACCAATCCTACCCTCTGAAACTAGAGCGTGAACGCCCACGCGTGACCGCTAAGAAACCCTTAGATATTCAAATCCTTCCTTAGAGAAATCACTTCAATCTACAACTTCAAAGTGGAAAGTAGAAATAACTACCTCTTCCGATCTTATTCAAAACACTAAGTTAAACTTCTAGTTCAAGTCAAGTCCCGGTGAATATTCTAACTCCGAAATCCTATTTCCTAATTCAAGGTGTTCGGGACTCAAATCACAGTGTTATTAAAATAATCGAAGTCAACTGAAATAACCAAAATTGAAGAAATAAAAAAAACATTTAAAATATCAAGTGAAACTTAAATCATAAGATTCAAAGACTACAATAGTGAACAGTGTAATAAACCCAAGTGTTATTTGTTATTGAATAAATATTGTTAAATTAAACAATTGTGTCCTAATCGTGTTTGATTGGTCAGCTACGCGCAGTAGTCGATTGGAAAGAACCTACCTAAAGGAATAGCTTCCCTCAACACCTGGAGTTATCGACCAGAAGGGTTAAATCTTTTCTTTTAAATCCAGATCAATTCTTAACTCAGTGAAAATAAAAGAGTAATCCATTTGGGACGTAACAATTGTAACGGATGGTAAGTTAAAAGAATTAATTAAATCAATAATTCGGATTTATACAAACGGTTCCTTATAAGGTGCTCATTTTGATTACCGGCTTGATAAGAAATGGATATTTCGGTGACAGTAGATCACATTAGATGGTCATTTTGGTGACTTTTAGAGATTTAATGGACATTATGGTGACAGGTGAATTCAATTGTACGGTTGTACTTTTTGTCTGCTTAGTTTTAATCTTTTTAGTAATTCATTACAGATTTAACAGTGGTCTTAAATACTTCATCAACAGTTAATTCGTAATTGTTGACAAAAACAATGGATATTTTCAGATTTTTTTCCATTGATAATATCTCCAGAATCATTAGATGAAAAGGGATTCTGCATACTGACACAGTTATTCTTCTCATATAATCAACTAATAAAATATATGTTAATTATCAGTTCAATTTTTTTAATATTCCAGATGACAAAAAGAAATTACTGAGTATGGCGAAACAATTTCAAGGGTCAACATTAAATGTTATGGTGAAATTATGCAGGTTGAATGAGCATAGAAAAGATGATGATGACGTGACAAAAGACAAAGAGAAAAAAATGAGTCCTTGTAAATCTTTTCTTGACAAAGATAATCATGAATCACTAGTCCAAAAGAGACATTCAGAAGTGAAAAGCCCAACGTCAGTTATACTTCGCAGAATCTCACCACCAACTAATTCCAATGAAGAAGAAGTCATAACGACATATCAACGAAAAACCTACAAGGGTGAGTGATATAAAGGTTTTTGGATTTCAAAGAAATGACAAATTTCAATTACGATATGAGAAAAAATGTGGCTGATTCATCCGCAGATTTTTATTTGGAATATCATTCAACGTTAAATTTCTCTATTATTCTCTATTTCTCTTTGAAGGTTGTTGAGAGCTTTTTTTATAATTTTCCAATGTATTAATTCGAATTCAAAATTTGAAAAAGGTGCAAAACTCTCTGCTTAGCACTTAAAAACATGAAAAATAATTTAGAAGTAATGGAAAACGATTATTTGAAAAAAAAAATCGTCCCAACCCGTTACAGTTAATTTCACAATTGGTGTCAAATTGAATTGCTCGAGAAATAGGGGAAAGTGGGACACACTGGAACGTTTGGCATTAACTCAATATCATAATATTTCGGTTACTGGAAAATATGAAGAATTGGAAGCCAAAATCGTTCTATTTTGCCACACTCACCCCTAAGTGGTGCACATAACATAAATTTACATTTTACAGATGATTTTATCAGGAGCACATCACATACATCGAAAAATACTGCTGTGAATGATGATGTCCTATCAAAACAGCAAATTGGTGCCGAAGAAATATCAAAAGTAATAAATGATGGAGTTTCATCACAAGGAAAAGAGGGGACTCCAGTCATGTCAAATGGTAATTCATCCCTGGATGGATTAAACTTTTTTTTTCTAAATTAATCGTTGAATAAAGTTTAATTAGTGTCAATGGATAGATGTCGATAATACCAATACATTGAAAACAATTCGATCGATGTATCAAAAGAAAACTGACGAAAAAAACGCCACCTAATCTAATCGAGGACAATTGGTTTTTGGTTTTATGTATTCATTGATTGAGTCCATGTTTTTCAAACACAGTATATACGCTCAAATGTAGCTAAATAGCACTTTTTAAATAGCATAATTTTTTGTTTTTTTTTTTTTCAATTCCTTATCAGACATTCATGCAGGTGGATGATCTGAACAATAGTTTGGAATGAGGTACATATGTAATTTGTTTCTTTTTCAATTTTTTTTCATCAAAATCCACCTGAATAATTGAACTAATTTGGGAAAAATCATACAACGATGATTTATTATGCAGTTGAATATTAGTAATTTTCGAAATTTTCTTCAGTCGATTTTGAAGAAAAAACGAAAAAACTTTAAAAAATATTAAATTCCGTAAGTTCTGTGATACGAGGGAGCAATTTTGAAATGAGTTTTCAATCGGAAATTTCATGTTTTATTTGGAGAAAATTGAAAAAATTCCCATCCAATTATCAAATAGGAAGGAAAAATGAAAAACAGGTGCAAACCATTGTTGAAATTTATGATCTCTTATTTTTATCATAAAATTTAGGTGAAAGGGGAAAAATCGCCGTCATTTTCAAAACTACATTGTGAATTTTTCGAACGGATCTTTGAACCTGTTAAATTGGAATGAAACATTTTATGTTGAAATCGATCAATCTTTTTTTTTTCATACATGGAAGATATTCCACAAAAAAGTGGAATGGGTTTTAAGCCCTGGATTTTGTTTACCAAACAAAAAATTTTATGAACATATTATAATCATATACATGAACCAATTAACAGATATGAGCTTTAGCACGTTTTTCCTGGTTTTCTGAAACTGATCGTCGAAAACTTTTACCTTTTTTATGTTCCTCCACTTCTGAACAGTTGAATTATCGCGATGAGAACTGGTTTCTGCACAAATACTCCGAAAACTTTTTTCATAAAAAATGTTAACCAAAAAAAAATTTCTCAAATCGTGTGAGTAATGCATTTCTACCTTATTTCATTTGGTCCTGCATTTCATGTTACCCTCTCCTATTTCACATTGTCCTGGAATTTCATTTTGCCCCAGTATCACCAATACATTTCTTTTATTTAGATAGATGAAAATGGTACAAACGGAAATAATAAGGCGAACGCAAAAAATTGGTATTTTTCAGTTAGTTATGAAACAAACGGTCTTAAGGGGTTTCCGCAGTAATTTTTTGAGAAAATTTTCTAAATGTGCTAGAGATACCAAAGAGGCCCCTTAAAAAGGTTAACGAAATACAATCGAAAACTAAAAATCGAAAATTAGGAGATTCAAAAACTATGACACTTTTTGTGGAATGCCTCATCTATATCTACGAAAATATAAGCACAAAAGAACTAAAAACAGACGAAAATTTTAAGGTCGCATTTGTTTATGATATCCCGCGAAATGCACAATCTATCTTCATTCCACAATCAACGAAAAGATTAATTCTTGATTTCAAAGTATAATGGTGTAACTTATCCACACTTTAATTAATAAGCGAATAAATTCACGAAAAATTGCAGTACAACTAATATTCCGTTCCGATCCACACTCTCAAATTGCTCTCAATGCTAATGTCGTCTATTTTTTTAGTCTCATCAAATTTAATTCCGTCTTGTACACTTACAGGAATTTCATCGAGAATTAACAATGAATCGAACTTAATCAATGATATCGACAGATCTTCAAATCACATGAACATTTCTGATGTCGAAAACAAACAACGTGGTAACAAGAAGCGGAGGACTCTGGCTGAAATGATAGATAAATTAAAGACCCAGGGTGGGTCTGAAATGATCGATCATAGTCATATTATTGATGGAGTTGTCTGTCTTAGGGAGAAAGATTTAAATCCGCAAAATATTCAAGTATCAGACATTTGTGATAATATAATTGTCTGTCATTCCAATAAAGAGAATGAAGCACCAATCAGCTCCTTGGATGATGTTCAGGAAAAATCAATTGGTGAATATGAAAATTCTATTGCTCAGACCGATTAATATTTAGCTGTTCAAAGGGAGACGGCACTAATATTTCAAAATCGCCGTGGCGTCTATGTATCATGCTGATGATTCCAGTCTTAATGTAAGAAAATTATAGAAAATTAGGTTTTGATTTTTTTCCATTGTTCTTAGTTAGTTCCCAGTTTTTAAAAATGTCTATACGGTACTATTCTTGATCGATTGATATGAATTTTGTTTGAGATATATAAAATGTTACCAGAAATATAATTAACTGAATCTTTCTGAACATTTACAATTTTTGAATTTTTTCTTGGAATTGCTGCAGGTGAAGAATCTGAAAAATTGTTTGAATTAAAGTACATTCACTATAATATTATTTTTTAAAGATTTCTTCATAATTTTTCTCATTATATTCTGAATAAATTATTCGAAAGAATCGTACTTCAATAATTTAAGATCTAGTTGAATATTGCTGATTTTCAAAAAATTTTCACCTCAGCCAAGTTGAAGAAAAAGATTCTATAAACAAAAATGGGAATTTTCTAAAAAGTTCAATCATTTTTATTTTAAAATTGAGTCAAACGGTTGAGAACTGCATCAGGGTGACATTTTTGTGAATGTATACATTTAAAGCCTGTCAATAATCTATAAAAGGATCAAAAACTTATTTTTTCTCATTTTTTCCTACATAAAAATTGAACTAGTAAACTACTTCATGATAGATGAGTTTACATTCATTTAGTGTATGTTCATATAATTTCGAAATTTCAGTGCAATCTCCCGACAGTAATGAGGAGTTGATTGAAATTATTGAGAAATTTCAAGAATTTGAAAACATGAGAAAACTCTAGATTTCATTACTATTAAATATTTCGGTATTTGTTTGCTATCACAGATGACGAAACTGAACTATCTGCTGCAGTTGAGACGTCGCCAAATGGAATATCACCTAATATATTTCAGGCAGCAGAAACAATTGACAATGAGCCATGTTTCTCCCAAAAAGAACATGCAACTAAAAGTAATGATATATCTGGAAAGATTCTCTCTTCCTCTGACGATGACTCTTCTATCAGACAGAAATCTCCAGAGACAATTGATCATAATTCAGAGGGTGTTCATAATTCTTCGATCCTGTCAGAACGGATTCACAATGTTGTTTTACGTTCTCTTTCAAGAGAAGAGATTAATTCGAAACAATTAATTGTAACTAGCCTCGAGAATGCTAATACATTTTCTCCAGTCATTAGTGATAACTGTCATCTTGGGAAAGAAATCGCTACCGCTGTTCCCGATGATTCTATAGATATTGAGGAGAATCACAAAAAAAAGGATGTTAATTATTCTGGTCTAGTGCAAGTGATAGCCAATATTCCGGTGGTTCCAAATGGTGAGTGAAACAATTTCTTTTTCGACACCAACAGTCAATGAGAGAATTAATTGACGAATGATAAAAACAGTGGAGAATACATTCATTATTGAGTATGATGAAACATGCAAAAATTTTAGGTACTGGAAGGAAACAAAATCAATTCAATTTCGATGTGATCGATCCGTGAATCATTTATATTCTGGTTATTAATATTCAGAGATTTCTCATCAATTCTGCACTATTTAATATTTTTGTGAATAATTATTCTTTTCGTTATTTCTGTCATCACAAACAAAATGATATCAATTATTCTGTCATTATTATGTCATCATTTATTATGATGAGAATGGAAGAGCAGCAGGAAAGCTAAATAACTTGGTAATCTTACAGATGCTGAGCTCAGTGCCGAGCAAGAGTCGAGATCATTTTCAGTAGCCAACATTTTCTCAAGTGAAGACAACAGGATTTCTGCTGTATTGGAGACTTCACATGTACCTCAGAATTTTTCAATGACGACAAACACTCTGGAGAAAGAAGTCGATAATGGACTCGAGCGTAACATTGACTTTAAAAGAATAAGCAACTCCAATGATGGTGTACATTCGGGTAGCGCAGTGCAGTCAGGTTCAACCGTAGTCAATTTCTCTTCAAATGGCACTCAGAATATTAACGTTGGAAATGATGGACGATCCTTCGAGAATTTAATTCAGTCGGGCTCAGTACGAAGTTCTTTGGAGAACTCCTGGAAGACACAGTCGCGTGGATCTCAGGGTGCAGAGAATCAATTGGAGAGTTTAAGCCAGGCTTTTATCGATCATGATGTTAGCTCTTCAACCCCAAATTCAAAATATCCCCTGATGGGATATTTTTGTATGAATGAAGAACTTGCACACGATAATGAAGAAAACAATCTCAGTGGATTAAATAATTTGGGTAAAACAACTGCAAACTCCTTAAATTCCAGTGGTTCGCTGCAAGACCTCGTCGAATTTCATCTTTCTGCCTTAGCAAATGAATTCCCAGAAACTGAACAGATTCCAGTTCATTCAATCGATGGTGTCATTGATCAATTGGACGATCCTGAATTGCATTTCAGCCTAGTTCATGGGAGAGACGTTAGAGATGAAAATGTTAATGATTATTACGATCCAGACGAGAGCGTCTGTGTCAATCCTCGAAACATTCACGAAACTGATCGTCCTGGATTTTCATTGAACGTCACTGATGATGACAAAATTCTTGAAGAAGACGATTCAAAAGATGAAACTTTCGAGCCGCAAAATATATCAGAGAATCAAGACGCATCTCAAGAAGATAGTCTAACAACGGACGATGCGAATATTTCTGCGGAAAGCAATTTAAGCAGTTTCATCAAAATGGGCACAATAGACAATAGCACGATGCGTGTCCTTCCGCAATCGACTGGAACTAAACAAAATTTTTGTTACTATTGTAAGAAACTACAATGTGTTATCAGTCGTCATTTGGTAACCGTCTATCGAAACGAAGCAGGAGTGAAAAAAATTGTCGATCTTCCGAAAAGTAATTTATCCTTTCATTGTACCATTATGTAAACGATATCAATAAGAATAAGATTACATCATTTTACTAATTTTCAGAGAATCCTGAACGTTACAAAATGCTGGAAGTGTTACGCCAGAAAGGAAACTATCTGTATAACACTGATCCGCATTACAACAAAGGGGGGGATCTCATTGTTGCTCGGAGACCCACTACAGAGAAAAAAGCTATGGAATATAAGATGTGTCACGATTGTGGTGGTAGCTTTCGTGGCAATTCAATTCGACGTCATAGACATGGATGTATTGGCAAATCGAGTACACACTCACGTTCCAATGCAATACTAGGACGGCGCATCGAAGGGAGATTACAGCCTAATGCATCAGAGCAGCTCGTTCGAGTATTCTCAGTTATGAACGAAGATGACATCGTACGACCTCTCAAATATGATGACTTGATCATTGCATTCGGGAATGGATTGTGTGAGAAATATCGTAAGCAGCAACAGCAAGATTTAATAAGAAATAGGTTGAGAACACTCGGACGACTATTAAAAACGATGAAACAGATCAATTCATCAGTTACTAATTTTAAATCTATCTATAACCCTCAACTGTACGATACTATGTTGCAAGCAGTAAATGTTCTAGCTGGGTTTAATTCAGAGACTGGGGAACATGAAAAACCTTCGCTCGTAACCAGCACATATCTGAATGCTGTTGGTGCCACATTAAAAATTGAATGTCTTAAAGCACTTGATACAGAGACTGAGTCATTGGTGGATAAGTATTTATTCATTCACAAACATAAATATAGTTTGAAGGTTAATAGAGTGGCTGTTGAAACCCAAGCGAAAAAACGTCGTCAACAAGCTAAACCACTGCCCACTACTGAAGACATAAAAAAATTGTCACAATATTTGTGTAGGAAAAGAGATAAAGCTAATGAGAATTTGCAGCATCAGTACTCTTATGAAGTTTGGCTGGAACTGCTCAAAACTACATTGATGACCAAATTTTCAATCGGCGACGAGCTGGTGAAATTGAACGGGCATCGATTGCTGACCTCAAAAGTGCAGAAATTATCAACGAAAATACGAATCCAGAAATTTACAATTCTCTCTCAGAGGATCAGCAACAATTGGCTCGCGAGTACACAAGATTCGTCATAACAGGGAAACTTAGCCGTGAAGTCCCTGTTCTACTGGATTCTAAGATGTCAGCGAGTTTGTCAACGATAATTTCATTTCGATCATCAACGAAAGTGCCACAGAATAATCCATATATTTTTGGAGTCCCTGGTTTCAGTGACGGTCGATTTAAATACTTAAGATGTTGTGAACTAATGAGGCAATATTCCGTTGAATGCGGTGCAGCACACCCAGAAAGATTACGTGGCACTTTTTTGAGGAAGCATATGGCCACTAACGTTGCAGCTCAAAATGTTAACGAAAATGAAATAATGGATATTGCCAATTTCATGGGGCATGAAGAGGAAATCCACCGAAAACATTACAGGAAATCAGTCATTACTAGAGACGTTCTCGGTGTTGCTGAGAAGCTACGCTCTGCTCTCAATATAGACAAGGATGTGGGGATTCCCAATGATAGTAGGATTCAAGCTACTGATGTCGAAAAGTCTGCACCCGTCAATGTTCTTCCCACTCAACACTCCAGGAAGAGGCCGAAAAGTTCTATTGATGAAGATGATCCATGCCCCAGTACATCAGGCACAAAAAACAAAAAAATTTGCAAAGGATATCGAAGGGTTTATACGAGAGATTCGTCATCAGCATCCGAAGCTCCCTCCACTGCAGATGATGACTACCCAGCAATAAATCTTAAGAAGGATGATGGGGGACAGCAAGCATTAAAAGATCTTGAGCAAGAATCTTCCAGTTTTTCAGATGACAACGAATGCTTTAATACTTACATTAAAAAGCCCACGAAAAAGCTGCAAGGCCGAAAGATAGTTAAAGAGACAAAAAAACTTCAATCACAGGAAAAATGTCGAAGAACACAGACGGCAAGATCATCCTCTGGTTCAAGAGGAGATGTGAGAGATGTGGATGTCGAGGAGCAGTCATCAAGAGCAACGCAGGGTATTTCGAAGGGTAAGTGATAAGTTGAATTATGATGACATGAAGGAATTTTATACACAAAATGAGCCCTTTTTTATTCTTTCATAATTCAAAAAATCCATTCAATTTTTCGACTAGTTTGACGATGGAAGAAATATTCTGTGACGGGAAGAGGTGAGATAAAATGGTATTGCTCATGACAGACACAGCGAGAATAGTTTCATTTCGATACGATTGCGGAAAAGTGTTTTTGGGCTCGTGGGAGGTTTATAGCACGAGCCGAAGGCGACTGATATAATTCAACGAGTCTAAAAACACTTTTGTCGCAAGTATCGGACACTATTTTTCGTCACAATTTATGGGGAGTGGGATTTTGCGCAGGCGGAGCGTGCGTAAAATGTCACTTTACACACAGTGTGTCAAAAACAGCTATTTGGTGGTCAGTCTGTAGTAAACGTTGCTTTACGAACTGAGTGACGAAAATAAATTTTTTCGACACACTGTGTGTAAAGTGATATTTTACGCACGCTCCGCGAAACCTTCAGTGCAATGATCCAGACATACGTTTGTATATCCATACAACTATTGAGCGGGTTTTAATCAAGATTTTCTTTTGTTTGTAGTGAAAAAGCCTAAGAAACGTTGGTCTGATGAGGAAAAGACACTTGCTTTTAATACTTTTGGAAATTTGATCAAGGAAAACAAGCTTCCTTCTACTACACAAATCAGAAAATTTCTGAAAGAACATCCGTCCTTTGAACGAACTGAAAGTCAAGTTCGTACTTGGGCATCAAATGAAAGAAAAAAAATCAACATGAGTGTTGAAGATACCTACTAGCATGTCGGTATATCCAGAACGTACGGGTTTAGTTCGAAGACCAAACAAAATGAGCAGTCATCCGGATGGATAACGTAAGAAGGAAGAAAGTTCATGTTCAGTTAAATGCAATTAAATCATTTGGGAGAAACGTATATTGAATATACAGTAAATTTCTCAATATAGTTTGTTGGTCTTGTAGGCTTAATGATATCAAATGACAATGAATTTGATATTCACATCAGAGAACATGCAAAAAAATTTTCAATTGCATATATTAGAATTATGAGAAAACCTCAGAGTTTATTATTGGTTGATATGCAGATTTTGACTGAATTTGTTAGTACCTTAGTGGAAAAAGCGAATAATAGTTCATATGAAAGTATTAATCAAAATGATATTGATATGTGATACTCGCAAAAAAAATTTATATCGTTATTTTTATATGAATAGTCATAAGAGGATAAGAAAAATTTGAAATGCTCGATAGCTAAACCGAATATTTTTGTCAATGTTAGAGAGTACAGAAGTGTTTTCGGGCTGTTTTACATCCAAAGAAGAAATATTGTGTGATGAGTAATGAGCGTATGGATGATATACATTTTTTTAGTTCTAGGAAAAGTTCTTACATTCAGGAGAAGAAAATGCATTTTTTGTAGGACAACAAAATTCAAAGGATTCTTCATTAATCTGTATACAAAAGTAATTGTGATATCAAGAAAATTCCATAAGAGTAAGTCTTGTTACAGTATCGTTCAACTTGGGCATACGTTTCACAAGGAATTATGAGCATGGTGTCCAGTTACTTCTTTATGATATCCGAACAAATAAGAAAAATCCAATAAGAATCCATTCTTATTGAGAATTTTATTTGTATTTTGCATCTCCATACAGATGAATAATGAGAATCCATTGGTTTTCTTCTATTCAATATTTTCGATAGATATTACTACAGACACCGTGCAAGAGAATCAGTAAATGTTTAATGGGAACGCGTGAGAATTATTGCATTTTTTTGTGAATGACCACTGCGTAACAGATGTCGTAATTATATCGTCAAAGATATACACATTTTTGAGTTATTTGTCGTTCTTTTAAGTGAGACAGTTCTATTATTATTAATTTGAGTAGTTTCTTCATTTGCCATTTTTATATGTTAGGATATAATTGAAAGTACTCTTTGATTAAGTGGGAAAGACTGAATTAATGATAAACATTTCTAGAAATAATTCAGAAAAATTTTGCTACACCCACAATTCCAATTTTTTTTTATCCAAGTAGCGAAAGTACCTCACATTATTGTAAAGATTTTTTTGTCAGTGCTGCTACGTTCAGCCCGTGTCGAAAAGTGCCTTTTCGTTTACTACTAAACGAAAAGTCGAAACTTGTAAACGAAAAGACTTTTCGTTTACTAGTAAACGAAAAATGGCACAGTTCGCCACTTGCTGAACGTAACATCACTAACAAAAAATATAGTTCGGATACACGTGCGACGGGGTGTTTTAACTCGTGTGATTGGCTTCACACTCGTTGCCACCCCGTCGCACTTGTATCGAAATATACTATTTATCATTCTTGTAAGTGAGACAGTTCTATTATTATTAATATAATTAGTTTCTTCATTCACCACTTTTATATGTTAGGATATAATTTAAAATACTCTTTGATTAAGTGTGAAAGACTGAATTAATGATAAACATTACTAGAAATAATTCAGTATAATTTCGATATACCCTCAATGTATTTGAATGCAAAGAATAAAGTATCTCGACGTTTCATATGCCTGACGATACATTTTCAATTTCCTTAACTTCATGAAATGAACGATTTTTTTTTATTTGAGTAGCAAACGTACCACGCCATTATAAAAATTTTGTTCCTTTTTTCGAATCTTAGAATCAGATTACTTTGATTTTCATTTCTCATATTATTGAAGACTCTATATCCTCTCACGTAGACTGGGAATATTATTTAGTATCAAGTTCGATACTATTAACTGCTAATAAGATAGCTCCCATCCAACCATTCATGACATACCTATAACTTGGGGGTTATAATGTTCCACTGATGAGAATTTTTATTTGTATTGTAACTCATCATTTATGAAAGTTTATAATAAAAAATGTTTTGTTCATTATTCAGGAATTCTTTCTTTTTTTCCCCTATTATCCTCGATTATGATTCGGCGACTAGAGATATATTCTTTCTTGCCTTTTCATTACCTCCTCGTGCGTGACGTTTTTGTATGTCGTTAAGACCGCACTGGGTTGACGAAATTGCAAAATAATTGTAGAAAATTGGAGATGTCATTTTTTGGTATGAATATCGAGTGAGTCATACAAATTAAATGTGTCGATTTCCGTAGGAAACATCACAATTGCAGGAGAATGATCGCTGAGAAAATATATCCGAAACGAAAATTGACATTGCTTATTTCTGGACGGTCAGTAAAAGAACTGGTCACTTTAGTGACACTAGTGATTGGCAGAACTATCCCTGTTTTTTAATAATGCATGCGTATTCATAATTCAAACATTGTTCAAATACTGCATCTATATATATGAAATAAATGTTCAAATCGTATTTTCCACCGTCGTCTCGAGAAATGTTTGATATTTCTTGATAAGTTATGATTACTTTATCAATCATAGTCTAACATGACTGCATTTTTCTTTTATATAACTATAATATCAATAGTATCGCCTAAACGAATCACTAAATTAATTCCCTGAGCGGATGAAGTTACCCGCTCAAGGTCTAAAAAAAACCTGATGGTTACTTTAGTGACACCAGTCACTGAAATGACCATTTGATGTGAATGACTGTGTCTGTAAGTAAAAACTAAGTGAAGAAAGAGAGGAAATATAATAGTAAAAAGAACTAAAGAAATATGAAAATTTATCAAATCATAATTCTCACCATTATGTTGGGAAATTATTGATGTTTTTCGATCAGTCATAATTACTTTACTAATCATGAATTGTAAGATGAGCACATGTTTATAACATATATTAATAGTATCTAATTTTACGTAATATATTTAAACTTTACAAAATAAATTTAGTTTTGCATGTGGACAGGAGCAACACATTCATTTTTTGACTCAAGGTAACAAAAAAGCAAACGGTTATTTTCGCGACGCCGTCTTGAAAATTACCATATCGTTGAATGTGTAAATCAGTTAAAACCTAACTAGGGAGAAGATTTGTAAAAATGATCGTATCGAATTTCTCACCATTATATTGAGAAGACATGGTTATGATTTTGCTCCATTATAAATATTTGATGAGACATGGATAAAAGATGAGGGCATTTTTTTTCATATGTCGATAGTATCTAAGTAGATTAAATTTTCGTTATGGAGATCAGCATCAAATTTATGCTTTCACGTAGGCCATCGCAAGAGATAACGGTCGTTCTAGTGACACCATCATAAAGTGGAAATTGAATAATCATTATAATTTTATCACTCGTGAATCAGAAGATGATCTCATTTTTGTTGAATATGTCCAGTGTATCTAACGTGATGTAGTATATATTGTTTTGCATATGGTAATAAGATTTATTTTTCTGAGGGGATTGAAAGACTCACGGTCATTTTAATGAGAATATCACAGAAATGACCACTTTTATGAATGAGTATTTCGGTCATTTTGGTGACGGTGTCACTAGAATGGCCGCATTACTGTACGGGTTATTTCGCTCAGAGGACATGACCCGCATGTGTATATCTATCAGGGATAATGTAGAAAAAACGAAAGGGTGAGAAATGATCAAATCATACTCATTCTTATCATTCATTATTATTTATTCTTCTTTCATATGTTAATAATGTCTGATGGGATAATATATTTGGTTTTGCATATCGAAATCAGAAATAGATCCATTTTTTCACTTAGGATGTCGAAAGACCTAACGCTTACTTTGGTGACACCGTCACGGAAATGATCTTTTTCATTTATGTGTACAACCGTAAAAAAACTAAGGGGGGCGGAGAAGTGAAAAAATATGATTAATATTTCTTGAAAATTCATTATAATTTCATCACTCAATGGATTTTAAGATGAGCTCATTTTTGTTCAAAATGTCTATAGTGTCTGACGTGATGTAATATATATAGTTCTGTATGGTAACAAGAAACAGATTCATTTTTTGCTCAGGGGATTGAAAGACTTACCGGTCATTTTGATGACACTGTCACGGAAATGACCACATTCACGAATGTGTATGTCAGTAACGAACAAACAAACGAGAAAATTTGGAAAACTGATCAAAGAAAATCTTTCATCGCTAATAGCATCTGACTAATCATAATTTATTTGATTTTACATATTGAAATCAACAAACAATATCATTCTGAAATTTAAACCAATGGTCATTTTGGTGACACCGTCACAAGAATGACCGCATTCCCGTACGGGTCATTTCCCTCAAAGCACATGACCCACATGTGTATACTTATGAATAAAAATCTCAGAAAATAAGAAATTGACAAGAAATGATCCAATGATTATTCTTGTCGTTATCAGAAGACCGTATGGTCATTTTTGTGACGACATCACGAAAATGAACACATTCTCCGAAATTATGTGTTCTGCATGTTTATACCTATCAGGGAAAATCTAGAAAAAAACCAAAGGGCGAGGAATAATAAAAGCATATTTCTCACCGCTATGTCGAAAACGACATATGATTCTTGTCATTCATAATTAGTTTTTCTTTCTATGTTAATAATATCTATAAGTGATGATATATTCGGTTTTGCATATCGAAATCAGCAATATTATCATCATTTAGCATCTCGAAAGACCTAACGGTTTCTTTGGTGACACCGTCACGAAATTGACCTTTTTCACTAATTATTCTAGTAAGAAAAACTAAGAAAAAATAAAATGTGCAGAAATGAAGAATATTTCTATTTTCAAATTTTCTGTACGAGTGCACAAATGAAATCACGGTCATTTCGAAAATCCCCAGAATTGCGAGTTTCGAAGAAGTCATTATTTTCATGAAAATTCTGTTGAAAGTATTATCCGGTCAGTATAGTGACGGTCATCGAAATAACCGTTTGCCCTTCAATCGGTCATTTTGATAACGTCACCATACTGATCGTTTAATATTTTCTGGTCAATTTGGTGACGGGTCCGATTTGGCTTTATATATATCTCGAAAACATTTCGATGACAGTCATCAAACTACTCGATCCATGGGAAGGTATTTCGGTGACGGTCATCAAAATGACCAGGTGTAGCCGAAATGACCATAAAATCTTGTGAATCGTCACCAAAGTGACCGAACAATAAACATATATATATATATATATATATATATATATATATATATATATAT
>NW_021681427.1:97703-100558 GCF_001412515.2 Diachasma alloeum
ATATATATATATATATATATATATTCTAAACGTCTTGATTAAACTGTAATTTAAATACTAACTACATTTGTTAGTGAATTGTTACACGCAACTACCTCAATTCCTACATAGGTGACCCCGACGTGATCTAATTAGGGAAATTCGACGTTTTAAACGACAAAAGTGAAAACCCTCGCGTCTCGCACGCGTGCAGTGCAACTGAAAAACTCATTCTCTCGTCCACGCGTTCTTATCCGTTTTTCCGGACAACACGCGCGACTCAGTTTTTCAAGTGCTGCAGTGAATCCCGCGAGTGCATTCTAGTTAAGTGGCGCGCTCCTGAAAATAATTAATTTCGTTGTGTGACCCACGCTTCGGTTTTTAAACGACGGCGTCTCGAGATTTCTGGAACATTCCGACCGTCCGAGCATCAAGACCTTGGTTTCCCATTATTCTCGCGGAACCAAAACAAACCGAATAAAAGTGATATCCGAGTGAATAGTTGTGACCTCGCGCCGACACATTGCCGAACACCCATAGACGTTGTATTGTGTTGGTGACAAATAGAGACTACAACAGCCTTTATTTTTCTCACAAATTTATTCCTTAAGCTTAATCGCGCTGTGAAGCAAAATTTATCGANGGGGATCGCCACGGTCAAATTTTAAAAAATTCGAATTTTTTTTTTTGCCTTTTCCAAAGGTATATGACTTCAAAAGTATACTCATGAAGTTTCATTTAAAAATTCTAAGAATTAGCCCAGTGGTGACCGTTTATATTGGAGCAGTTGCAGCCGCGCTGCTGGACTCGTATCCCTCGTGCTCAGGTAGCAATCCCTCGTCGCTCTATTCTTTTCCCATCAACAAAGCCCAGGGGGAAATGTTTGGGATCATTTGTAATGCGTATTACCATTGATTGTAATGGAAAATCCACCCACGAGAGGTGAAAATGACTTCATAAATGAGCAGGTAAACAAAACCTGTATTCAAGATTTCAGTTTGTCGAAACATTTAGTGCAACGCTGACGCTGCTCAACGCGTTAGTCATTTGTATCTTGTGGAGTGAATTAATTTTCTAATTTTCAATATTTTTTGATTATCATGGATAGTAAAGGATCTAGACAACGAAGAGCAAGGCTAATGAGAGACGGGGTAAAATTCAGACGCCCTCGGGATAGATTTGAGATTGAGAGAGGCTCCGGGAAATTATCAAGTACTGCAGCCCGAAAGTTACAGGGTGAAAATTATTTCGAAGGCAGCACGGACGCAACAATCGGTTATCGAATATTAAATTTTGTTACTGTTTTTACAACACTTGCGAATCATGTGTCGTGTAAAAATTATGGTGGTCAAGGAGAATTCCAGGAATGTAGCACACGTGGTCTAGCATTCAAATTGACAATGAATTGTGAAAAATATGTCCCTATATTTATTGACTCTTGCCCACTGAGAAACAATGCCTACGAGGTGAATAGAAGATTTATTTTTGCGATGAGATTAGTGGGAATAGGTCTGACTGGAGCTGAAAAATTTTGTGTATTCATGGATCTACCGCGGCCTATTTTTCATAGTTTCTATGATAAGATAGTGGAAACTATTAGCGCCGCTGCAAAAATTGTGCGTGACTTGGCGCTCTCGCAAGGTGCAAAAGCAGAGGTGGTTGCTATGGTGAATAAATTAAATGTGGATGAAATTGATGGAATTTATGTATCTGGCGACGGGAGTTGGAAAAAAAGAGGTTTCAAATCTTTATACGGCATTGCATCTTTGATTGGAGTCTACTCTGTGAAAGTCGTAGATGTGATTATGAAATGCAGTTCCTGTAAAGGTTGTATGCATTTAGATTCATTGAAAGGAACTCCTAATTTCGACGAACTAAAAGAAAGACATTGAAAAAAATGCAAATTGAATCATGAAGGCTCTGCTGGAAAAATGGAAGTGGACGGAATTGTGGAAATGTTCAAGCGGTCCGAGACTTTACACAATTTGAAGTACACAAAGTATATTGGAGATGGTGATACTAAAACCTACAAGGGGGTCGTCAGTGCTGCTCCATACAACAATAAACCTATTGTGAAAAAAAAAGAATGTACAAATCATGCACAAAAACGCGTCGATAATCGTATAGATGGGTTGAAAAAATGCCACAAAGGCATAGGAGGCAAGGGAAAATTGACAAAGAATCTATCCAGAGAAATGTCGACTTATTATGGCCTGGCTATTCGACGGAATGCAGACAAGACCGTAGATGAGATGTACAATGATATGTGAGCAACTTTATATCACATGACATCTACTGCAGAAAATCCTCGACATTATTTGGGTCCAGAAGGCCCTGATTCAGGGTGCCGCTTCCAAAAAGCTGTTGCGAATGGTACCCTTGACTCTTATTCTGACAAACCATCACTTCCCGAGAATATTGCTGAATTATTGATACCGATATATGAGGAATTAAGGAAGCGAGAATTATTGGAGCGATGTCTAGGTGGTTTTACGCAGAACAACAATGAGAATTTTAATTCAATGGTGTGTATTGGATTATGTGTAGGAATACTCAATAAAAACACATTAGTTTTATTCTTCAAAGTAAAACTCTTTAATGATCGCACGCAGAAGGTATATCTTTCTCCAACGAAGTCTCCAGGACGACTAACTAAAAGTCATGAGAGTTTTCACTCTCTGGACCCATTTGACAAAAGGCCCTTGTTTCAATTTTCTTCAGCCTCTCCTTTGTGACTCACCATGAGGACTGTTTTTCTTCACGTCTCTATTTTCTAAGAAAAGCCATAAATGTCACCCTGAGTGTTTGGGTGGAAAAGAGAAAATGTTTAACTAAACTAAGAAATTAATTTTTGTATTCAGGCATGAATTCCAACA
>NW_021681427.1:101254-101463 GCF_001412515.2 Diachasma alloeum
AAAAAAAAAAATGATAGTAGACGACATTAAATTTTAAAATTAAATAATATTATACAATAGTAAATCGAAAACTTGCAATTTGTGCTACTGGGGCAAATGTCTCATTATAATCGCTTAAATATTTTTGACTGAATCCCTTAGCTACGAGACGAGCTTTATATTTGACGGGATTCCCATGTTCATCATGCTTGATTGCGAATACCCATTTA
>NW_021681427.1:117991-148864 GCF_001412515.2 Diachasma alloeum
TTATTCTGACAAACCACCACTTCCCGAGAATATTGCTGAATTATTGATACCGATATATGAGGAATTAACGAAGCGAGAATTATTGGAGCGATGTCTAGGTGGTTTTACGCAGAACAACAATGAGAGTTTTAATTCAATGGTGTGGCAAATGGCTCCAAAATTTAATTCTAGTGGCGCTGTAATTGTTGACATTGCCCTTTCTCTTGCTACTATTATATTTAATGATGGTATGATAGCAGTTTTGAAAGTGGTAGACCTCCTCGGTGTCAAAATTGGGCCAGTAATGTACGAATTCTGTAAGCGAAAGGATGCCGACCGTATCGAAAATGCTGAACGTCGCTCTACGAGTTCATCTCCAGTGAGCCTCTCCAATAAATCGAAGAGTAGTACTGATGAGGAAGATTCACATTACGGTCCCGGAATTGATGAACTATGGTAAGTGAACAATCAATTTTCGTTTCGGAGTACAGAATTGAATATATGTGACCATCCGCCCGAGAACGATATACCGGGCCCGCTACGAAAGCCCGGTAGGTAGGAAAACTTTGAACGCGTTTTTCTCGAAACACCTTTTTCCGTCCTTGTCCCAATGATAACTCGGAAGCTATTTATCCGAATAAGAATTAATCGAACTTAACATGATTCAGCACAGCCACCACTATCGTCGGTCGTATGGAATTTTTTTTTCTGTATTATTTCGTTGTTCGTAGTGTTTTTACGTGATGCCTCGGAGCAGGGCTTATTGAACAATTGTTGTACTTTCAACAATTTTCTTTTTTTTTCGAAATCCGCCGGTACAACGATACTTATAATCTCATTATTCACGAAAATCAAACATATTTTTATTTCAGAAGCAGAAAATCTCGAATATCGATGGGACGAGCCGAAAAAGAGCCTTGCATTTGATAATGCATAAAATTGTTAAAAAATTAATATTTTGTCAATAAAAAATTATTTTCTCATTGTTTAAACATCATTCAGTATATTACTAACTCTTATTTAGCCATATACTCCACTTTGATATAGAAAAAAAAAGACAAATGAGACGATTTTTCCGTTGTGAAGTAAAATTCATGGATTTTATTTCTCTCTGAAATAAAATAAAATAAAATCAACATGGTGACAACAACAGCTGACATCCAAACAACTCCCACGGTATCGACAGCAACGGCTATAATGAGGCCCAAGCTCATCGCAAAGCCGTTCGACGCGGACAAACCCGCGGCCGCGCTGTGGTTCGCGCAGCTGGAGACACAGTTAGCTGACCTGGGATACGTCACCGAGTCAGATAAGTACAACAAAACGGTACCGCTGATCGACACTGCTTACGCGGCAGAAGTCGAACATTTAATTGTTTCCAGACCTGTAACAAATCCACACCAAACATTAAAAACTGAACTAATCAGATGTTTCACTTCGGTTGGCGGGAAATTTGATTTTCTCTAGTACAAGTAATTCCGGCAATCGGTAACTTTGGTGGTAGCATTCTGATTTTTGAATGTAGCATTCTGTAATTTGAATGTTACATTTTGCATTAGTTTTCTGAAATCTGATTTTTTAATGTTCTATTTCAATTGAATTGAATTTTCAATCTTACTAATTGAGAAAATTGGTAAGATTGAGTTGAGAAATGAGGGATTGCGTTTTTTTTTTTCTAATCGTGAAAGTTGATTTTTTCGTTTAACGAATTATAAAGAATTTTCTCGCATAAGAATTAGAATTTTGATACACATTGTAGTTTCAATGCTGTCGTATGATTGTTTTTTTTCGAACGTATGTTTTGTCTTCAAGATGTTTGCTGCGGAGTAATTTGACACCCTGTCGATTGCTCATCGTCACAGGATGTTTACTGCGGAGACCATCCAAATAATCTATGGATTCACATGGGCGTTATATATATATATATGCATCGGAACTTCATGAAACATTTCTCATCGGTTTGATGAGAGTTAGTCAAGTGGAAAGATCGTTCTGACGTTTTGACGTTTCGATTTCGCATTGTTTGTTGTTTTCAATTTTTTGTTATATACAGGGTGTCCCGCGACCGACTTTTTTCCTTGAAGGAAAAATTATTGGAGAGGGTGCTTTTTTAAGTGGAAAGTTCCTCTTCCATTTTTGGATCCTAGCATTTTTTTTTATTGTGACTTTTTTTTTGGATTGAACTACTAATTTCAGGGACGAATTTTTTTTTTAATTGTTAAATTTTTTTTGTCTTTTTTCAAGGGACATGACCTTGCAACTAATCAACCAGAGAGAATGGAATTTACTCGGCAAATAAATCAGTATGATCCACAATTACTTCTGATTGTTCTTAATTTTTACNTCAGTATATTACTAACTCTTATTTAGCCATATACTCCACTTTGATATAGAAAAAAAAAGACAAATGAGACGATTTTTCCGTTGTGAAGTAAAATTCATGGATTTTATTTCTCTCTGAAATAAAATAAAATAAAATCAACATGGTGACAACAACAGCTGACATCCANTTTATTTGGTGCTAAATTTATTTTATTAATTTAATAATTTGAATTTTATTGGTTTTATTTAGTTTATTTTCATTTTTTTTTATTTTAATTTAATATTACTTTTTTTACATGAAATACAGAGGCATGTACTGAGGGGCGAAGGAGGGGGTGCGGATTTAAAGGAAAAAGGGGGGAGGGTTGCGGAACGAGTCGGAGCCCATATCACACCTCCAAAAGGGGGGTGAGAATTTTTTTTTCAATTTTTTGTTCTCACTCCGCACGGATTGAGGTAAAGGAAACATTTGTGAGGGTGTGGAAGCCACCCCCACACCTAACGGGGAGGTTAAAATCTGCACACAGTGAAGGGAGGGGGTTCAGAAATGAGTCCATGCTCAAATAAAAAGGGGGTGAGAATTTTGTCTTCTCAATCATGTGTCCAAAAGAGGGGTGAGTATTTTTTTTTTCGCTTTTTGCTTTCAGTTTGTAGGGATTCGGAGAAATTGGACATTTCGAGGGGGTGGGTTCCACCCCCTCGTCCGCACTTATCGGGGATGTCAAAATTGCCATACAGTGAGGGGTGGGGGGAACAGAAAATACTCACCCCAGTTTGGACACAAAACATGTGTCCGAAATGGGGTGAGTATTTTTTTTTTAAGTTTTGTTCTCACTCCGCACGTATTGAGGTAAATGAAACATTTGCGAGGGGGTGAAGCCCCCCCCCACGTATCGGGGAGGTTGACATTTTCACAAAGTGAGGGGAGGGGGTTGAGAAATGAGTCCGAACCCAAATCATGTGTCCAAAAGGGAGGTGAGTATTTTATTCTTTTTGCTCGGTTCGCACGTTTTGAGGTGAATGTAGCATTTGTAAGGGGGTAGCAGCGACCCCTAGACCTATCGGGGAGGTTTAGATTATCATACAATGAGGGGAGGCGGTTAAGAAATGAGTCAAATCATGGGTCCAAAAGGGGGGGTGCGTATTTTTTCTTCGCTTTTAGCTCTCAGTTCGCATGGATTAGGGAAAATTAGATATTTCGAGGGGGTGGAAGCCACCCTCGCACTTATTGGGGATATCAAAATTTCCATACAATGAGGGGGTTGAGGGACGATTCTGGGCCCAAAACATGTGTCCAAAAAGGGGGTGAGTATTTTTTTACAATTTTTTGTTCTCACTCCACACGTATTGAAGTGAATGAAACATTTCGAGGGGGTGAAAGCCACCCTCGCACTTATCGGGGATGTCAAAATTCATATACCGTGAGGGGAGAGGGTTAAGAAATGAGTTCGAGCCCAAATCATGAGTCCAAAAGGGGGGTGAGTATTTTTTTTAAATTTTTTGTGCTCACTCCGCATGAATTGAGGTAAAGGAAACATTTGTGAGGGAGTGAAAGCCACCCCACACTTATCGGGGAGTAGGAAATTTGTACACAGTAAGGGGAGAGAGTTGAGAAATGAGTTCGAGCCCAAATCAAGGGTCCAAAAGGAGAGTGATTATTTTTTTTTGCTTTTTACTCTCAGTTCGCACGTTTTGAGTTAAATGTAAAATTTTTGATCGGGTAGAAGCCACCCTTACACCTATCGGGGAGGTTGAAATTTTCACACAATGAGGGGAGGTCGTTAAGAAATGAGTCCGAGCTCAAATCATGTGTCCAAAAGGGGGGCGACTTTTTTTTTTGTATTTTTACTCAAAGTTCGCACGTTTTGAGGTAAATGTAAAATTTTTGAGGGGGTAGAAGTCACCCCTACACCTATCGGGGAGGTTGAAATTTTCACACAATGAGGGGAGGGGATTGAGGGATGATTCTGGGCCCAAATCATTTGTCCAAAAGGGGGTGAGTTTTTTTTCACAATTTTTTGTTCTCACTCCGCACGTATTGAGGTTAAAATTTTTACATAATGAGTGGAGGGGGTTCAACAATGAATCCTAGCTCAAATCATGTGTCCACAAGAGAGGTGAGTATTTTTTTCAATTTTTTGTTCTCACTCCGCATGGGTTGAGGTAAAGGAAACATTTGTGAGGGGGTGAAAGCCACCCTCACACGTATCGGGGAGGTTCAAATCTTGACACAGTGAAAGGAGCGGGTTGAGAAATGAGTCCGAGCCCAAATCAAGTGTCCAAAAGAGGGGTGTGTATTTTTTTTTCGCTTTTTCCTCTCAGTTCGCATCAGTACAAGTGAGTGCATGCGAGCATCCACAGTCTGATGGAACACCCCTGATTCCGTATTTCGTCGATTGGTCCATCTATCGCGGTACCTTTGCGGAGCCTCAGCTACAGTACACTTGAATTCCCCGTAAATTAGATTCAGATGAACGTGTGCATTCGCTCTGTAATGCTTCATTCTTCATTTTACGCCAAATGCTGATAAATATTAAACATAGATAACGTTGCCTCATAAAATAAAAATATTTACCTATTATTTCTCGATTCTCAGCGGAAGAACCTTCTTATATCTTGAATGTTGACATTGAAGGGAAATGAGATACGATGTGAATAACACGAACGAGTCAAACAAAATTCTATGTTATTGTGTATTTTTATCGTCTCTCGTCCTCGGTTTATGTCAACATTGGGATTCCTAGAAGTTCCTTCAGTGATAAATCACGAAAATAAGAGGTAGATTTTGTGTTTTGGGGAGGGAGAGTCAGTCATTTTCGTCAGTCGTGTTTGATTATTTGCCGGAGTCAGACGTGAAGTGAAAATTATGGTGAATTTCACAGCGAACGAATACGCTGATATGCACCTTATTTATGGTCCATGCCGGTGTGATGCAGTCAAGTCAGCGCGAACGTCTGGCATTACATACCCGAATCACAAGTGTTCCGGGATGTGGATTCTGGCGTGCGAGAGAATGTGGTTGTGCCACCAGGTCACGGTAGGGGACGTCAACTTCGGCTTGACGTCGAGGAAGCAGTCTTGGCGTGTGTGGAGGAAGACCCGACGACAAGCTGTCGGAAAGTGGCAGCAGAATTGGGCTGCCCGAAATCGACGGTGAACCGCATCTTGCGAGAAAATTCTCTCCACCCGTTTCACTACACCAGAGTCCAGAAACTCGAACCGGGAGATGCAGAGTATCGTCTGCACTGCTGTCAAGAGTTTCTGGCTTTGCATTACCAGAATGAAAACTTCTTGGCCCAAATCATGTGGACCGATGAAAGCCTGTTCACGAGAGAGGGGATTTTCAATCAACATAATTTACATAATTATGCTGTTGAAAATCCTCTCTTAGTGAGAGAAAAAAGCTTTCAAACACGGTGGAAAGTGAACGTTTGGGGAGGAATAGTGGGTGATCGTGTGTTTTTCTCGCAACTTCCGGATTATGTGAATGTAAGAATTTAGTACACAATAAGGCGTGTCAAATTACAGCCTTATACTTTTTTCTTGTCCCCGAAAAAGTCTTAGCGTATAAAAAGACATTCACGACGACGAAATATGTTTGCTGAATCGTCATATCTCCGTATGCATGCATTTTTTTACATTAAAAAAAAAAACATTTTTAAATTAAAATGAATAATTCCGGAAATTGGGATTCGCGAGGAGTTGGACGGAAGAGTAATGGAAACTAAGGGATGCAAAATTTACTCGACAAGGGGATTGGATCCCTGAACCTACCTGAGCCCTCCCCGCCCGTCCATTCACATGCGTTCATTGAATAAAAAATAAAATTGTTCAATGAAAAATAAATATTTCGAAGTTTCAGATTTCATGAGGGGGTGGAGGTGTGAGGCATGAAAACTGATGGTTGCAAATTTTACCCGGCAAGAGGAGGGGATCCCAGAATCTATCTGAGCCACCACCATTCCTCCGTTCGCATGTGTTAAAAAATAAAATTGTTAAATAAAAAATGAAAATTTAGAAAATTGACATCAAAATGTGCACAATCTGCATACCCCGCTTCCGGCGGATTTTTTAATCATTAAGCCCTTCATTATCTTCCCTTTGAATGTTCCTTGAACCCCCTTTGGAAAATCTTACCCGGAATCGAATATTTCATGACTATTGTTAGACTTTAAAGTTGATTCATTCTGACCATCTTCTCATACACCAACACTTTTTGGGGTACGGGTGAGAAAAAAAATATAGGGTTTAACTTTTATATGCCCTAGTGCAAACGTGCAAACATACGACATTTTCCCTCATAAATATTTTGAATTTTCATTTGTGCTCCTCTCAGGGTCAACAGTACCTCGCATTCATCAGCCAGACGCTTCCGGAATTGTTGGACGATGTACCTGTTGCAGGTAGACCTCGCTGGTTCCAGCAAGATGGGGTACCACTCACTGTGCTCGGGAAGTTACTGCTTACCTGAATCTACAGTTCCCTAGATGTTGGTTCGGTCGCTATGGCCCGCTCCACTGGCCTGCACGGTGAGACTACTCGATAAAAAAAATTAAACCGGAAAATAACGGATTTCCACCCTCATTAGCTTCTCTGATTTGATGCCACTAGACTGCTTCCTTTGGGGCTATCTGAAGGATCAAGTCTACGAGTCAGAGCCATAGAGCGCGAAGGACTTAGTGGCGCGACTACATGCAGCTGCAAACAACGTGGATGGTAAAATGCTCCAGCGTGTTAAGGTGGGAGTCCTCAGGAGGATTCATGCCTGCGTGGCTGCAGGAGGAGGCCATTTCCAACAACTGCCAGTATAAAAATCCATCACAATCGGCCCTTTTCAGGGTCAACAAAATTTTTACGTGACTCAGCAAGAGATTTTGAAGACAAGAGGATGGGATAAGATTTCATTTGGGTCGATAGATAAGGGTGATTTCGGAGGGATGATTTGAGCTCAGACTCATTTCACAACCCCCTCTTCTCGTTGTGTGAAAATTTAAACCTCTTGAAAACGTGCGGGGGTGGAATCTACTCCCTCAAAAATGTTTCCTTTACCTCAAAAATAGAAAAAAAATGCTCACCCCCCTTTTGGACACATGATTTGGGCCCAGAATCGTCCCTCAACCTCCTCCCCTAACTGCATGGGAATTTTGACCTCCTCGATAAGTGCGGAGGTTGGCTTCCACCCCCTCGAAATGTCCAATTTTCCCTAATCCGTGCGAACTGAGCAAAAAGCGAAGAAAAAATACTCACCCCCCCTTTTGGACCCCAGATTTGAGCTCGGACCCATTTCTTAACCCCCTCCCCTCATTGTGTAAAAATTTCAACCTCCCCGATAGGTGTAAGGGTGGCTTCTACCCCCTCGAAAATTTTACATTTACCTCAAAACGTGCGAACTGGGAGTAAAGAGAAAAAAAATACTCACCCCCTTTTCGATACATGATTTGAGCTCGGACTCATTTCTTAACCCCCTCCCCACCTTGTGTGAAAATTTCAATCTCCCCGATAGCTGTAGGGGTGGTTCTCACCCCCTCGAAATGTTTCATTCACCTCAATACGTGCGGAGTGAGAACAAAAAATTGTAAAAAAATACTCACCCCCTTTTTCGACACATGTTTTGAGCCCACAATCGTCCCTCAACCCACTCCCTCACTATATGGGAATTTTGATCTCCTCAATAAGTGCGGTGACGGCTTCCACCCTCTCGAAATTTCCAATTTTCCCTAATCCATGCGAACTGAGCAAAAAGCGAAGAAAAAATACTAACCCCCCCTTTTGGACCCAAGATTTGAGCTCGGACTCATTTCTTAACCCCCTCCCCTCATTGTGTGACAATCTTAACCTCCCCGATAGGTCTAGGGGTGGCATCTACCCACTTACAAATGTTACATTCACCTCAAAACGTGCGAACCGAGCAAAAAAATTAAATACTCACCCCCCTTTTGGACACATGATTTGGGCTCGGACTTATTTCTCAACCCCCTCCCCTCACTTTGTGAAAATTTCAACCTCCCCGATACATGGGGGGGGGACTTCACCCCCTCGCAAATGTTTCATTTACCTCAATACGTGCGGAGTGAGAACAAAAATAAAAAAATAAAATACTCACCCCATTTAGGATACATGTTTTGTGTCCAAAATGGGGTGAGTATTTTGTGTTCCCCCCGCCCCTCACTCTATGGGAATTTTTACCTCCCCGATAAGTGCGGCCGAGGAGGTGGCTTACACCCCCTCGAAATGGCCAATTTCTCCGAATCCCTACAAACTGAAAGCAAAAAGCGAAAAAAATACTCACCCCTCTTTTGGACACATGATTGAGAAGACAAAATTCTCACCCCCTTTTGATTTGAGCATGGACTCATTTCTCAACCCCCTCCCATCACTGTGTGCAGTTTTTAACCTCCCCGATAAGGACGGGTGTAGCTTCCACATCCTCACAAATGTTTCCTTTCCCTCAATCCGTGCGGAGTGAGAACAAAAAATTGAAAAAAAAAAAAACCTCACCCCCCTTTTGGAGGCGTGATGTGGGCTCCGACTCGTTCCGCAACCCTCCCCTGTTTTTCGTTCAAATCCCACCCCCCCTCCTTCCCCCCCTCAGGCCATGTCTCTGTAATTCATGTAAAAAAAGCAATATTAAATAAAAATCAAAATTGAAAAAATATAAAGTAAATAAAACAAATAAATTTCAAATTATTGAATTAATAGAATAAATTTAGCACCAAATAATGAATGACTCATCAATTATTAAAATAATTGTAAAAATTAAGAACAGTCAGAAGTAATTGTGGATCATACTGATTTATGTCGCAAGTAAATTCTGTTCTCTCTGGTCAATTAGTTGGAAGGTCATGTCCCATAAAAAAAGACAAAAAAAAATTTTACAATTAAAAAAAAAAATTCGCCCCTGAAATTAGTTGTTCAATCCTTCAAAAAAAATTAAGAACAAAAAAAAATCCTAGGATCCAAAAATGGAAGAGGAACTTTCAACTTAAAAAAGCACCCTCTCTAATACCCTTCAAGGAAAAAGGTCTGTTGCGGGACACCCTGTATAGAAGAAATTTTTTTCACTATCTCCAATTTTAGCCTGTTTTCTTATACCGTGAAAATTGACCTGAGAGAGTCCCTCATAGCGCGCCTGCTGACGGGTTAAGAGACTCTTAAAAAAAAAACAAAAAAGTTGGCCCAGCTTGTGACAAACTTCCACACTTATTTTTCAATTTTTTTTTTCTAGATGATCTTAGAAAAATAGTTAACAAAAAATTTAAAAAAATATTATATAATAAAAATATTATTACAAAAAATTTATATTTTATATATATATATATATATATATATATATATATATATATATATTTTATTATTCTCTTTTTATAATAGAATTGTGACATCCGTCGAAATTGTTTAATTTAAATTTTCTTTCGAAAAATATTTTAATTAGTATTCAACGGAAAAACCGTTGAAATAGGAAGTTTTTTATCGCGTTGGAATTTTTAGTTGAAAAGGCCCGAAGGCCAGCTGCAAGTCGTAAAATCGCAGTTACATTTTCCGTGCTGACTTTTCCCCGAAAAGTCAATCGTAAAGTAATAGACATGGGTCAGGGCCTTGTCATGCTGAAGGCATTTCAAGTGCACGCCCAGTCTTAGCTCTCTCTTTTGCTTTGTTTCATAATTCGGACGTGACGTGTACAATGGGCAAGTACATTGGGGAAACTCAAACTGTCCCTTATTTTAGCTTGGGGTCTGTTTTCTTTCAAGGCCAGACCCTCATAAAACCAAATCCGAATTTCCGTCCCTTTTGGAATCTTAATGGGGGTTCTTCGAGTTTCTCTTCGTAACGGGAAGTCATAAATTTATTTTTGACAATTTTCAAATGTTTAAAAAATATTCTCTTAAATTAATAATTTCAGTACAGTTTAATTGCGAATTTTCTGACAAGTATTTTGATATTAAAAACTTTCCGTTAGGACAATTTTAACTTATACTTTCGAATGATCTTCAATTCGAAAGAATATTTTTATTCAATTAAAATATAGATCTCGTTACGAATTGAACTCCGTTCAATTCTCTTTATGAAAAATTATTTCATTTTCGTTTTCTCTTCATTTTATTTTTCTTTTCATTTACGGATTCAAATAGTTAAATTTTTAACTCCATTCATTTTAATGTGAGGGAATCATATCTTCTGTATTTCTATTTTCGAAATATGTATTTTAATTGAGTTGAATTCAGTAATTCAATCTCAAATGTTTAATTTTTATTTTTCTTAAATAAACGAGAACGGCGTAACAAAAAATTATTATTTAGAATAAATAATTTTANCATTTTTAAACTAAAACTCGTGTTTAAATTCTTTTAATTCCTTCATCCAGTGGGAATTTCTATCGGGAATTATTTTCAAATTTAAATTAGATTTGGGGTTAGATTATTTCTTAAATTCATTTTTCTTTTCTAAAGTTGTAGAAATCATTTTCATTAACGTGTAGAAAAAAAAATAGAGTATCGTCAAGTTTTATTTCATTTTTGACGTGACAGAATATTTCATTTTTATTTTTAATTTATTAATTCATTATTAATTGAATTGCTAAGATATCTTTTAAAAAAAAATATGCTAAGAATCACGAAAAGGGATAATGAACAAATTATCTCAGACGAAAAAGAAATTCACTCATTAATTATCAAGTTCTATTAACGAGGGCATACAAAACAAAGGTCAGAATGTCTGAACAAGGGTCAGAAGGTAGGAATGTCCTCTAATTAAATTAATTAAAACAAATCCTTCATCCCTATAAACGGGGAACATATTAATTTCTCTGTTTCACTTACACAGCATACTAATACATACAAGGAAAAATTGACAATTCATAAAAATCACATAAATTCGCATACTAGAAAAAATGAATAAATGAAAAATCAAGAAATAATTTAAACTAAATATTTCACCAGACAATGGTCATAAAAGTTTTAAAAAATAGAATTTTTTGATAATAATTAAGAAAAATTTTCAATAACAAAAATGAAAATCAGTCGGAATGAAAGGATACTAATGGTGGTAAACATCTACTGAAAAAATCAGCTCCGTGAAGTGGGCACCTCACTTGCTTGGATTTGAACCAAAATTTCATAATTGATCGATTTTGAGCTACTCGTGATAGTAGTAACGTTTTTCTTGTTTGTACTCTGAAATTGAGCGTCCAATTCGTTTTTGAAATACAGTTAGGAACTATTCCATAGTTAGAACTGGAGTAATATTGGATTCTCGCCTGCAAACATTTGTAGTTGATTGTAGTTCTGAAAATTTCACGATCGGAATCGTAATAAACGTTCAATCGATTTTTTTAACAGTTAGGAACTATTTCATAGTTCTATTTGAAATGACGTGAGATTCTTATCTGCAATCGTTTGTAGTTGATTGTAGTTTTGCAATTTTCGCAATCGGAAATCAAATGAGCGTCCAATCGATTTTTGGAGACCAAGTAGGAACTGATTGAAAGCTATAGCCAGAATGAGCTCGGATTCCTGTCTAAAATCGTTTGTAGTTGTTTGTAGTGCTCACAAATTTCCAATGCACCGAGAAAACGGCGTGGCAGACAGTTGATATATGTAGAAGGATTTGTTTGTAGTTGTTTCTAACAGTGAAAAAAATTGAGAAGCTTATAAACCAACGTTCATACTTGATTGTAGTTTTGGTATTTTCCGAATCCGAACTCAAATGAGCATCTGATCGATTGTAGGAGCCCAAGTAGAAACTTGTTAACAGCTACAGCCAAAATGAGCTCGGATTCCTGTCTAAAATGGTTTGTAGTTGTTTGTAGTACTCCCAGATTTTGAATGCATCGAGAAAAAAGGGTGGTGTAGAGTTGAGATATGTAGAAGAATTCGTTTGTAGGTGTTTCTAACTGTGAAAAAAATCAAACAGAAAAGAAGATCTTTATGAACCAACGTTCATACTCAATTGTAGTTTTGGAATTTTTCCAATCCAAACTCAAACGAGCATCCAATCGATTTTTGGAGCCCACGTAGGAACTTGTTGCCAGCTATAGCCAAAATGAGCTCGGATTCCTGTCTAAAATGGTTTGTAGTCGTTTGTAGTACACACATATTTTCAATGCACCGAGAAAAAAGGGTGGTGTAGAGTTGAGATATGTAGAAGAATTCGTTTGTAGTGTTATGTCCTACCCAAGTTACTAGGAGGACAATAGCGCCATTTGGAATATTGAGCGCCAAACTTTGAAGTGTGGATCCGTTAGCCGCTAAACCTCTGATGAGGACTCCATCGATGTTGACTCGTTCAATGCTAGGATAATTGGATTGAAGGTTTATTTGTGAATAAATCCAAACACCAGTGCTTAGGAGAGCACATTAACACTTTTATTCAAAATAACTCTTGACTCAAAAATCGAAAACTTGGACTGCACACTGGATGAACTTCCAATAAACTTATAAAACTCGTGAAATCTCTGAAGAAAAACTACTTGAAGAGAGAAGCTTGAAAAGTTGTCAGAACTACAGCCACGATGGGACTGACTTAAACTTAAGTTTTAAATCTAAGGGTTGGCTCAAAACACCTCCAGTAGACCAAAAAGTTGTGCGCGCAATCCTGGCCCGGAGGAAAGGGAAGAGGGGTAAGCCAAAACAGAACAGGGGAAATGAAAAGAGGAAGGAAGGGAAAGCGTGCGACGTCGCCAGTTTTCCTCTTGAGGGGTCTCAGGCCCTCCGCGTAGGAATACAATGAACAAAGGAGAACCCAAACACGTGTGGACCACTTGAAACAGAGAAACTTTCGAAATATATCAGAATTGAGATTTTACGATTTTACGACTGTGACCGATTTGTTTATTTTTCTCTCTGAGTTTAGAATTTTCAGGAAAAGCCTTTCTGTAACGAATTTTGGAGAGTAATAAATTGAGAACTCAACTCAAGTACTTGACATTTACGATTGCTGGCAACGGTTTTTCTTACACTCGTCAAATTATTTTTTGTCCATTGTTCATTGTCCTCTGTTCGATCATTTTCTTGGCATTGTCAAATTTCAGACTTTTTATATTCATTTTCAAATAATAATTCAAATCTCGTGGATTAAAATGGCCGATAAATAGTGCCATCTATAAAATTCAACGTCGGGACGTTACATCTTTCCCCATTCTATAAAAATTAGACTGAACAAGAGTCTAATTTTTCAAACAAGTTTCATATTTATTCACATAATTATGAACTATTGAAGCTAATTTACAGCGTTAAGTTTACATTTGCATATTTATATGAACAATTATTTACATTCTTATGGTTCTGTCTTTGATGGTTTCTTTGATAAAAATGCGGGTTTCAACTTCTTAATATGTACTGTTTTTGTACGATAGTCTGTCAGTTTTATCACTGCATTTTTTTTATTTGTAACTTTTTGTATCTCATAAGGGCCTAGATAATTAGGATCTAATTTATTATTCTTTGCGTCATTGATTAAGAATACCCAATCATCCGATTGAAAATGTCTCATTCACAGCTCTGTCATAGTATTGTTTGGATTTGAATTTGGCTAAATCGACATTATCAACTGCGCGTGATTGTGTTTCTCGTAACTTATCTACTAAATCGCCTAAATAATCTGTATATACAGGTACAGTACTTTCTTTGACAAAGTTTGAAGGAATACGCGCTAATCTGCCAAAAATTAATTCATGCGGTGTAAAACCTGTAGATTCATGAACTGAGGTGTTGTATGAAAACATTGCATATTTTAACTAGCTGTCCCAATCTCTTTCATTGTTAATAAAATTTTTCAAATATTCGACTAAAACCAAATGACTTCTTTCAAGAGAGCCATTGGTTTGGGGATGGAAAGCTGTTGTTTTTAACTGTTGAATTTTCAATAATTTTGCTAGATGTTTCATTACTTCCCCAACAAAGTTTGAACCTTGATCGGTTAAAATTGCTTCAGGACAGCCAAAATGCAAGTGAAATTTTCTGTGAAAGCTTTGGCAATGTCAATGGCTTTTGTTTCAGCTAGTGGGACGGCTAATGAATATTTTGTTAAGTTGTCCTGGATGGTTGAAACATATCTATTGCCGGAAGTGGTAATAGGTAATGGACAATGTCAAGTGCTACTTTTTTAAATGCTGTCTGCGGGGTATCAGTTACTATCATTGGTTGTCTAGTCTTTACTCTAGCTAAATTATTTTTCTGGCAAATAACACAATGTTTGATAAAGTTCTGGATTTGTGATTTCATGTTCTCCCAAAAATACATACGTCGAATTCTATCATAGGTTTTTACAATAACCTTGTGTCCACCCGCTGCAGAGTCGTGCATTTCTTTAATAATATTTTCTCGTTTGTCCATTCCAGGGATTTCTGTTTGATTGCGACAAAGGGTTACATGATAACCTTGGGGAAATGTTTTCTCTAAATACATCTTAATTTTGTGAAAAAATTTTGCCAAGTTGACGTTTTATTGCCTGATCCTATTTACCAAAAAAATATCCTCACTTTTATTCACAAAAAAATACTTGAAATAAAAAATACGCCAAGCACGTCGTTCACAAATCATATTGACTAGAGGGACCTGATATCTCAAGTGAATGAATCCAGTAACATATACGAATGGAAAGGTCGCCATTGGAGACGCTAAGTAACAAAACGCCCTTTACAAATTGCCGGCTTGAGAATGCACATAGATGATACATACGCTCATATGTCCATGTGTGAGCAGACTTTTATATATCTGCGAGCACTCCTAAACTGGCCATCTTGAAAAAACTAGCGCCACCAACGGTAACTAGCGTCGCCAATTGCCAATTCGATTTTCAGAAAAAAGTCCACTTGACGCGCCCGGTTTTGGTTTAAGTGAATTACACTGGGCACTTTCCATCATAGGGCACTGTCTAACACAGTGCCAAAAAGGAGAACTGTGATTGATCAAAGACATATCTTAGTTAACACTGTGTCACTCTGTGGCCCTTGATGGAAAGTACCGATTGTTACCGATCAATTCATTAGGATAAAACGCCTCAGTACTTCATCAGTGGATTGCAACATTACTCAACCGGAGTATTCAAAATGTCAATTGATTCAAATGAATATGAAAACTTTGGTTTTATTTCGGTGATTGTACAATATTTTCCCCGAAATTTGTTTTTTGCTTTCTAGAAATGAACTTCGACACCCATCTATCAACTACTCAATTACAAATAATTTTTATTTTCTGAAGTATACACAAAAAACCGTGCGCGCCAAGTGGACTTTTTTTTTCTGAAAATCAAATTGGCAATTGGCGACGCTAGTTACCGTTGGTGGCGCTATTGTTTTCAAGATGGCCAGTTTAGGAGTGCTCGCAGATATATAAAAGTCTGCTCACACATGGACATATGAGCGTACGTATCATCTATGTGTATTCTGAAGCCGGCAATTTGTAGAGGATTATTTGCCGGCAATATATGTTACTGAATTCATTCACTTGAGATATCAGGTCCCTCTAGTCAATATGATTTGTGAACGACGTGCTTGGCGTATTTTTTATTTCAAATATTTTTTTGTGAATAAAAGTGAGGATATTTTTTTGGAAAATAGAATCAGGCAATAAAACGTAAAATTGGCAAAAAATTTTCACAAAAGTTTTTTTGTGATTTTTTTATAGGATTTCACTCATTTTTGCAAAGCATAACAATCTTTTGAAAAATAATATGGTTAACTAAAACAATTATCCGTTAATAGAGTTTCTCCTCAATTTTTTAGCTCTCTATATGTTATTTGGAATTACGTCGGAATAAAATCATCCATAAGTCTTCAAATGGTTGAATCGCATGAAAAAAATTTAAGGAGACTTATGACTGCTCAGATTGGTTCCCCCAAAGGTACTCAGGTGTCTACCAGTCGTGAAGGGTCTGAGTCAGATTTTAGACCCATACACCAACTTTCATCGATTGCTTCAACATATGTATTTCTTGGGGACTTAAAGATTGAACCCGACTTTCTTCAAATAGAATTTTGGTATATATACCTAACATAGGTTCACCACATTCAGCAACTCAAAATCATCTATGTTAAATGAACCAAATATATTACACATGGCATTCTTGTGAAGGAAAAAACTACGTTTCTGCAGTTTCACCAAAATTAATTTTTCTTCGAATTTTCATTCTTTTTCTCCAAAAATAATATATACACATCTTTAGCGTTCCGTGGCCATCGGATTTTTGAAATAACGGCATCATCAGTGTATATCCAATCATTTTTGTTATCTCTTAATAAGCAAGCATAGTGATCGCAATGAGTAGCACAATGCAGTATAGCACTATTATAAAAAAAATACTATCTTATTGCCTGAATCCATTATTTTCAATTTTTTTATGCATTTTGATGCGAAAAAGTATGCAAATAAGTGAAAAAAAAACAAAAGAAAACAAAATCACAAAAAAATGGAAGGGAAAACCATCATTCAGTAATAATTTTATCTAATCATTTAAATAATTGAAAATGATTATACAAAATCATTAAAATTCGACGTTTTTCCCTTCCATTTATTTTCACTGATTTTCTTGCTTATTTTCTTACTTTTCTTCTTCATTTATTAGCATCTTTTTTCAATGATTTTATCTAATCACTCAAATAATGAAAATGATTAGACAAAATCATTGAAATTTGATGTGTTTTCCTTTCATTTCTTTTCACTGATGTTCTTGCCAATTAATAAGTTTTTTATTTGTTATTTTTGCTTGCATCGTTTTTTCAATTGATTTTTTTCGCTCATTTTTATACAAAAAAGCATGTAAATTACTTGAAAAATGTACAAAAAAATCAGTGAAAGAAAATAAAAGGCCAATATATAATTTTTTAATGATTTTATCTAATAATTCGAATAATAACAACATTATGCAAACGACTGACAAAGTAACCTCAACTGTACAGGTTAGATTTTTTGTCAGCCGGCTTCATAATTATTGTCTTGATATGAATGGTCGGACAAAATCATTAAAATTAATAACAAATGAAAGAAGTTATCAATAAACCATAATAAAACCACTTATACATACCATTTTTGCAATTATTTCACTATTGCGTGGGCTTCCCACGTGCACTGCACTGATGACAACCGAGAAAGAAGGGAAGATTACGCGGGAAGCTAATAATACTGCCAACAGAGATTATAGGAGAGATTGCCAGCGCTGATGGAGAAGCTTCAGCCGCAAAATTTCGTAGTGGTGGCGCCTGAACTAATTTTGCGGCCGTACTGTGAATAAGGCAGGGCACGAGTCCGAGAGTGTCGATAACGGCGTAAAGTGAACAGAGGTAGAGTGGGGATAGAAATCACGTCAGGGGAGGAATCGGTGGGCTGGGAACAGGCTTGGGCATATCTCGCAGATGGAAGTTTATGACGTGATATTGTCAAATTCTGGTAATTTACCTCTGAGGTGTCAAAAATGTCAAAAAGTGTCAGAAAGCTCTTTACAAGGAAACTAAGCTAAAAAGTCACAAGGGTCAAAAGTGAGAGGCACATCGGCCGGAAATCGTTAAGATCAAACGATCACGAGGGTTATCCTCGCGAAGGTTAAAAATCGCAAGGGTTATGCCTTTTTAGGGTCAAACGTCGCAAGGGTCAAACAACGGAAGCAATCCTTCAATCTGGAGGGTGACACTAATAAGAGGGTCAACGGGGGACGCCACGCCGTTCAATTACAAGGTTCCAACGGTCATAAAGTTTAAACAAAAAAAGCAAGTAGGTTCACAAGGGTCAAACAGTTCACTAGGTCACCGCCTAGTTATCCTGATTGACCCTTATGATTTACCTACTTTGTGATTGTTTCTTGATCGTTTGTGATTTTCCAGCTTGCCTGCGTCTTAATTTTAACTCTTGTGATTTTTCAACTTACCTCTCCTGTAGGCAGAGCAATCACAAGGGTAGAATGATCATGAATTAAGAAAAAATAATTTGAAACTATTCCGTTTGGGCTTTGTTGTTGCTTATGATCATTTGACGCTCGCAAGTTATGATTGTGACGTTTGACCCCCGCAAGTTATGATTGTCACGTTTGACCCTTGCGAGGTATGACCTTTGCGACGATTGACCCTCGCGAGGCATAACCTCAGTGGGTATGATTTTTTCGAATTTTGACCCTTGTAACTCTGACAGGCGGTATTCTCGGCAAAAATCTCCCGGTTCTCCAAGGTGCTAATAGATGGCGCCACATAGGTTTTTGACAGGTCAAAAAGCCGACAACTCGCCCGGGTAATTTACCTACTTTATGACCGGTCAAAAACCATGTAATTTACCTAAGGTAATTTACTTGCCCAACCCTGATTACCGGTAACAGCGGGAAAAAAGGGAAGAAGAGAGAGAAAGGGAGAGAAACAGACATTATGTTCGTTGCCAACTTTGACGAACAAATCTAACGCTGAGAGAAAATAAAATCGCGAAATATTACATTCTGATGGTTGCTATGGCGGATATTTTTATTTATTATTAATTTATCGAGAAAGTAAAAATATCTTTAGAAAGCTCATAGTCAACTTATATGTAACTAAGGACGGATTTCGCGAGACATTCTCGTTTCACGAGAAAAAAAATAAAAACCATTCGGGGAGTAGTTGTGTCGTGTATATTATATGCAACAGCATCGGCCTATGACGTCACACCGGTAAAACGTCAACTTGGCCGATACACTGTCGCGTATCTTGATGTTACCCCAGGGGAGTTTATCAAGTCCCCCTCCAGTTGTTGCAATTCTCACGGTTTTTACATCAAAATAATCCATTGTTTCTTTCAATTTTGAAATACTAGAATTTATATTTGTCAAAATCGTTTTTTCTTCAACTAAATCTTTGATAACAACAAGGAAAATATGAAAATGTCCATGTTTACAGATAACAACATCACCGATTTCAGGCTTATCTTCGGGAAAATCATCTTCTGCGGTATGGCTCCTAGCTAGAAACTCTTGAAATACAGGGGTTCTCATTTTAAAATCTGCAGAGATAAAAGTCGCGATGTCATCTTTTTTCATAAAAATTCCATCTCTAGTTTCACTAAAAACATTCAAGGGGATACGTTGTTTAACTCGTTTTCCATGTTTAACTTTTAGTGCTCCGTTGGGGGCATTTAATTCTTCTTCATCTGAACTAATTTGATCATCGTAATCACTGATATCATCTGGAAATTCTTCATCTAAAACTTGAACTTGAGGATGTGATTCTGCTAAATCTGAATGGACAATCCAACTGGTATTTTCAATGTGGAAACTTGAACATTTTTGACAAACCCGGCTACTCTCGTTGGGACTATTTTCTCTGTCTTTTGATAATAATTTTGATAAATTCTGATTGATTTAACTTCCCTGGGATGCCTCTAGTGTTAGTACTTCTCTCTGTTTCTCTACTATTTTCTGAAATTCTAATGGTTCATGCGTGCACGTCTTATTACTGAAATTTTTGTTTGGCATGTCGCTCCACGCCTCCGGGCCCGGAAAAATTACAAANGCTCCAGGCCCGGAAAAATTACAAACTCTATTCTTACTGAAGAGCTAGACTCCAGTAGGTCAGTAGTATGCACTGAAATGTAGTATATACTACATTTCAGTGGTAGTATCCCCCACAGACAGTACTGTGTCCGTTCGGCCAACGTCTTCCTGTTCCATAGGGGCCTCCTGACCCAAAGTATGAGTCTCTCTCCTTTCATTCTCTGATCCTGTAGTGAAACCTTCCTGCAAGTTAACGCGTTTTTTTGCATTTAGGCTCACTCCAGCACCATGAGTTGTGTCATCACGCTCAATGAACCCCTGAGTTTGTTTTTCTAATTGTTCACTACGCTCAGTGGACAACCGTTCATCACGCTTAATGAACTGTTTATCGTTTTTCTTAAATTGTTCACTACGCTCGGCGAACAACCGTTCACCACTCTCAATGAACTGTTTATCATTTTCCTTAAATTGTTCACTACGCTCGGCGAACAACCGTGCATCACTCTCAATGGACTGTTTATCATTTTCCTTAAATTGTTCTAAAATGTTTCTATCTCTTGAGTACATCCCGAGGAAGTCTACTGTCTCTTTTTCAACACTTAGGCTTCTGGTAAACTTGATATTTGCTATTGTTAACTCTGATAACTCAACAGGATTTCGTGAAAGCGCATCAGCATTAGCGTTCAGTCGTCCTGGCTTGTAAATTACTTCGTATTGATACTCTCTCAATAATAATACCCAACGAAGCAGCCGTGATTGAGGATCTTTTATTTTATGTGCCCACACTAGAGGTCGATGATCCNTAATAATAATACCCAACGAAGCAGTGTGACGTATCCTTTCTCCTTCATTTTTTTTTATATATATATAAGAAATAAACTTTACTTTTATGATCCTGTAATAATTAAGATCCTGATGTAAGACGGGAATAATTCAATCATATTGTGAGAGGGGTGACAACATTTTTTTTTCATTTTCACAAATGAGCAAAAGTTTTTTAAGTTGCTTTTGTCGTCAAAACAGACAAAAGCAACTTCTCCCATCATCGTCATGTTACGTGTTGACATACGTTTCTCAAATTATGAACGCCATCATGAACAAACGAAAATATAATGAAATGTAAAATTATTTCGAACAAATCTTTCAAAATTTGAATAATTTACAAATTTTATGATCTCAATTGAAAGATCGACTAAAAAGAAACATAAAAGTGTTGCGGTTTTTTTTTCTGTAAAATCAATATTTTACGAGTTATGAGCATTTGAAGTGAAAAAGTTCAAATATAGGAAAATGACCGCAAAAACATGAAAATCAATTGAAATATTGAAAATTTGGAGAAAAGAACAATATATACATTACAAACAATAAATCAAAGAAGAAACAAAGCTAAAAACTCTGTATTTAAGTTAGAAAAAAGAAATAAATGAAAAATACAAATGACAAAAAAAAAAGAAGAAGAAAACAAAACTGTTAACGGAAGACGGAACAGTATTTGTCACCTTGGCATTGCCGGTTAAGCAATCTGAATAATTAATACTTAATATACTAATAAAAACAGGACGGGACCAAAAAGGAGCCCACAAATACTAATAATTATAGATGAACTAACCTGCGATGCTAAGGCAGGCTAGCAACCACGACAACGAGTGACGTTTTCCCTCAAGACAGGGAAGTTTTCTTAAATATTTAAGGAAAATTAACTGAAGAAACAAGAATACATGAGTTTTGAAACGATGTACTTCCTTTAAAAATGAAAAAAAAAAATATATAAAATTATTCTCAAAAACTATTATAATGTAAATGGAACAAACTGTCTCAGACAGAAAATAAATCTACTCAACAGTTATCAAATTATATTTCGATTGCACATGATGATGTTATAGAGAAAAATAATAATAAACACATGAAAAATCAAGAAATAATTCAACCTGAAAAACTCCATAGATCATTTGACTGGAAAAATCATAAAAATGTAAAATTGTTTATAAACAATTGGGATAATGTTCATTAAAAAAAACTTGAAAACAGGCTAAAAATAAAGGGTCTATATTGGTGAAGATACCCACCGAAAATCGTTTCTTCATCTCTCCAAACAACGGAGATATGAAATTTCAAAGATACCACACTGACGCCCTCAAACACGTGTATCCGTGTATCTATCAGAAATTTGGAAATTAATAGCGCCTTCTGTGTAAGAGATGGAGAGAAGTTTGTCGAACAAAAAGTATTCTATAAATTACGAATTATTATATCCCTCGATCAAATATTGAAAAACCCATCAACAAATTTAATTGTTATAAACAAAACATAGTAAATTTTATCGGAAAAATCTGGAAAAAGACTAAAATCGAAGACCTCGAAGCCCCGAATGAGACAAAATTTGAATCATTCCTTAATCTTCATATGCAACGGAGATATGATTTTTTTTTGAAAGTTGCACACACACATGCACTCGCAGAACGCTTGCGCATTCACTTGCGTATGCATGTGCTCTAACTAAATTTTGGAAATTTCTAGACCTTTTTCTATGAGGAATATAGGAAAAAGTTAGGTATGAAAAATGATGAATAAATTGGCCTCTCTAAGAATGCATTATCAAAAAGTCAAAAGTCAATAGACAGATCTGACTGTCTATTGACATGTTCAAAATCTACCATAAAAATTCAAAAATCAATGCAATCAATTGAAGGTTAGTAGAGGAACAGGAAAATAATGGAAAATCACGGAAAAAGTTGAATTAGAAAGTGTCAATTTCCAGATCATTGGCTACCCTTAACTTGGAACCTTAATAACTTTGGAACCGATTAACATTTCGGAAAGTAAAAATATTCTAAAAATACTCCATTAGATTCCCCACAGAATAGAACATTGAACAGATTTTTAAATTCAAAAACCACCCTTTGGAAAGCTAATAGACAGTTTCTCAAGGTCAAATTTTTAACTGTGAATATCTCCGAAGATTATAAAGATGAAATAATGAAATTTTGGGCAAAAATACTATAAATGAAGGTCTTTCAGATAAACCAAAAAACCTTTCCGATAGATTGTTAAATAACAATGTTATTAACAATCGAATGTTATAAAAAAATTTAAAAAATGTTTTTTCATCGGAAATATGTTTCCAGCTCAAAAATAGACTCAAAAACGAATTTTGTAAAATTTGTCAATATACAATGTCAATAGACAAAAATTGTCATTTGCAGTACCATAAGNAAAATAATAATAAACACATGAAAAATCAAGAAATAATTCAACCTGAAAAACTCCATAGATCATTTGACTGGAAAAATCATAAAAATGTAAAATTGTTTATAAACAATTGGGATAATGTTCATTAAAAAAAACTTGAAAACAGGCTAAAAATAAAGGGTCTATATTGGTGAAGATACCCACCGAAAATCGTTTCTTCATCTCTCCAAACAACGGAGATATGAAATTTCAAAGATACCACACTGACGCCCTCAAACACGTGTATCCGTGTATCTATCAGAAATTTGGAAATTAATAGCGCCTTCTGTGTAAGAGATGGAGAGAAGTTTGTCGAACAAAAAGTATTCTATAAATTACGAATTATTATATCCCTCGATCAAATATTGAAAAACCCATCAACAAATTTAATTGTTATAAACAAAACATAGTAAATTTTATCGGAAAAATCTGGAAAAAGACTAAAATCGAAGACCTCGAAGCCCCGAATGAGACAAAATTTGAATCATTCCTTAATCTTCATATGCAACGGAGATATGATTTTTTTTTGAAAGTTGCACACACACATGCACTCGCAGAACGCTTGCGCATTCACTTGCGTATGCATGTGCTCTAACTAAATTTTGGAAATTTCTAGACCTTTTTCTATGAGGAATATAGGAAAAAGTTAGGTATGAAAAATGATGAATAAATTGGCCTCTCTAAGAATGCATTATCAAAAAGTCAAAAGTCAATAGACAGATCTGACTGTCTATTGACATGTTCAAAATCTACCATAAAAATTCAAAAATCAATGCAATCAATTGAAGGTTAGTAGAGGAACAGGAAAATAATGGAAAATCACGGAAAAAGTTGAATTAGAAAGTGTCAATTTCCAGATCATTGGCTACCCTTAACTTGGAACCTTAATAACTTTGGAACCGATTAACATTTCGGAAAGTAAAAATATTCTAAAAATACTCCATTAGATTCCCCACAGAATAGAACATTGAACAGATTTTTAAATTCAAAAACCACCCTTTGGAAAGCTAATAGACAGTTTCTCAAGGTCAAATTTTTAACTGTGAATATCTCCGAAGATTATAAAGATGAAATAATGAAATTTTGGGCAAAAATACTATAAATGAAGGTCTTTCAGATAAACCAAAAAACCTTTCCGATAGATTGTTAAATAACAATGTTATTAACAATCGAATGTTATAAAAAAATTTAAAAAATGTTTTTTCATCGGAAATATGTTTCCAGCTCAAAAATAGACTCAAAAACGAATTTTGTAAAATTTGTCAATATACAATGTCAATAGACAAAAATTGTCATTTGCAGTACCATAAGNGAAATTTGGAAATTAATAGCGCCTTCTGTGTAAGAGATGGAGAGAAGTTTGTCGAACAAAAAGTATTCTATAAATTACGAATTATTATATCCCTCGATCAAATATTGAAAAACCCATCAACAAATTTAATTGTTATAAACAAAACATAGTAAATTTTATCGGAAAAATCTGGAAAAAGACTAAAATCGAAGACCTCGAAGCCCCGAATGAGACAAAATTTGAATCATTCCTTAATCTTCATATGCAACGGAGATATGATTTTTTTTTGAAAGTTGCACACACACATGCACTCGCAGAACGCTTGCGCATTCACTTGCGTATGCATGTGCTCTAACTAAATTTTGGAAATTTCTAGACCTTTTTCTATGAGGAATATAGGAAAAAGTTAGGTATGAAAAATGATGAATAAATTGGCCTCTCTAAGAATGCATTATCAAAAAGTCAAAAGTCAATAGACAGATCTGACTGTCTATTGACATGTTCAAAATCTACCATAAAAATTCAAAAATCAATGCAATCAATTGAAGGTTAGTAGAGGAACAGGAAAATAATGGAAAATCACGGAAAAAGTTGAATTAGAAAGTGTCAATTTCCAGGTCATTGGCTACCCTTAACTTGGAACCTTAATAACTTTGGAACCGATTAACATTTCGGAAAGTAAAAATATTCTAAAAATACTCCATTAGATTCCCCACAGAATAGAACATTGAACAGATTTTTAAATTCAAAAACCACCCTTTGGAAAGCTAATAGACAGTTTCTCAAGGTCAAATTTTTAACTGTGAATATCTCCGAAGATTATAAAGATGAAATAATGAAATTTTGGGCAAAAATACTATAAATGAAGGTCTTTCAGATAAACCAAAAAACCTTTCCGATAGATTGTTAAATAACAATGTTATTAACAATCGAATGTTATAAAAAAATTTAAAAAATGTTTTTTCATCGGAAATATGTTTCCAGCTCAAAAATAGACTCAAAAACGAATTTTGTAAAATTTGTCAATATACAATGTCAATAGACAAAAATTGTCATTTGCAGTACCATAAGAGTACCTTAAGGAACCGTTTAAGCCATAGTGAAAATCAACTTCAAAATTCAGCCAAAAATGAATTATTCATAAGTAAAAATATCAGAAATAATTCAAATGAATTAAAAATGTCAAAATATTCAATGTATAAAGGCTTAGTAGGGTGCCACAGTGTTGGGAGCAGGGTGGGGCAAGTAAATTACCTTAGGTAAATTACATGGTTTTTGACAGGTCATAAAATAGGTAAATTACCCGGGCGAGTTGTCGGCTTTTTGACCTGTCAAAAACCTATGTGGCGCCATCTATTAGCACCTTGGAGAACCGAACGATTTTTACCGAGAATACCGCCTGTCAGAGTTACAAGGTTCAAAATTCGAAAAAATCATACCCACTGAGGTTATACGTCGAGAGGGTCAATCGTCGCAAAGGTCATACCTCGCAAGGGTCAAACGTGACAATCATAACTTGCGAGGGTCAAACGTCACAATCATAACTTGCGAGCGTCAAATGAACATAAGCAACAACAAAGACCAAACGGAATAGTTTCAAATTATTTTTTCTTAATTCATGATCATTCAACCCTTGTCATTGTTCTGCCTACAGGAGAGGTAAGTTGAAAAATCACAAGAGTTAAAATTAAGACGCAGGCAAGCTGGAAAATCACAAACGAGCAAGAATCAATCACAAAGTAGGTAAATCATAAGGGTCAATCAGGATAACTAGGCGGTGACCTAGTGACCTGTTTGACCCTTGTGAACCTGCTTGCTTTTTTGTTTAAACTTTATGACCGTTGGAACCTTGTAATTGAACCGCCTGACGTTCCCCGTTCACCCTCTTATTAGTTTCACCCTCCAGATTGAAGGATTGCTTTCGTTGTTTGACCCTTGCGACGTTTGACCCTAAAAAGGCATAACCCTTGCGATGTTCAACCTTCGCGAGGATAACCCTCGTGATCGTTTGATCTTAACGATTTCCGGCCGATGTGCCTCTCACTTTTGACCCTTGTGACTTTTTAGCTTAGCTTCCTTGTAAAGAGCTTTCTGACACTTTTTGACATTTTTGACGCCCCGGAGGTAAATTACCGGAATTTGACAATGTCACGTCATAAACTTCCATCTGCGAGATATGCCCAACCCTGGTTGGGAGAAGTCTACACACATTACATACGGGTACACGGAGAAAAAAATCTCTCAAAAATTAGTGTGACTTCTCACTAATGCACTGACGAATCAGATGGGGTTAAAAAAAGTAGGGAATACTCTCTACACATTAGGATCTGACAATCAACACTTCGACTACCTCTCCCTGAACTTTCGATGTTGCACCCGACTTTTTTCCGCGCATTAGAAACTGGTTTGAGGTACCGTGTTTCTGTAGCCCTACCACTGAAAAACTCGTAGACCCTCCTCAGATTTTAGTGTGCCATGCATTAAATTTTCATTAATCCCCCTCTACTAAGTGGTGACCTCTGTGATTTGAAAGATGGATCAGTAGGAACAGTGAATTGTCGATCATCTCGAGCTTCAATTTGTCACATGACCCAACCTGATTTCCGTTGCGAGTCGATCATTTATTATTGGTCTATTTATTTTCTATCTAATATGGCCGCCGGCCGGTCGCTTCACTTTCCATGCTCTCCATGTACGGCGTGTCCATGCATGCCGACTGATATTTGAGCGAGTTCATAGTTATTTATTGACCAATAAAGACTAATAATATTTCCAAAAAAATACAGTTGGTGAATACACGGAGGTGGATGGTTCAAAGGAATCGTATTACAATAGAATACGGTAAGTACTTCCATGTAGAAAAGTGGTTGCCAGTGAATAGTTTTAGGTTATCTTTGAAGATGAGAAAATATGATATTAATTTCTCAATACCAATTGAGATTTCTTCGAATTCCAATTGTTTCATACTTATTCTAACTCCTATTGTTAAATCTCCTCCTTCATTCGAAGATTTTGTAACATACTGTTGAATAATAGACACGAGGCAGCCAAAATCCCCCATCGTCGTTTTCCATCTACGTCAATTATTTTCACGAGTTTTTCAATCTTCAAATATACTCAATTTTTCAAGAATAAATGGATATATAGTTTATTGGGGATTTTTCACCTCTCAAATATCGATTAATCTCGATGAATATCGACTCCAAAAAAAAAAATCCATAAGTTCTTTCACATTTGGGTGAATACCAATATATCTCGTTCATTATCGATTTTGGTATAGAAAGTTGTGGAACTTGGTGTGGGATCAGGTGTATAGAAGAGATTTGAGTATACGTAACAAGGCACGTTTGCACTGAAACTTTATTCAGACGATACTAATGTACATGGATAGCGTAGCTTGAGTGTCCAGTCGGTATGTCTGCGTGTGTGTGCGTGTACTGTATGTTGGTGGGCATGTGTTTCTCTACACTTCCCCTCACTGGCGTAATGCTGGACTTTCCTGGAGTCCAAGTCCCATCAGAGTAGCCAGTGTTTCTGTCCTTTGTGGACCCAATGGTTTCGTCAACATATCAGCGAGATTGAGTTCCGTGGTGCAGTATTTTAATTGGATGATTCCATCCTTAACCAGTTCTCTCGATTTCAAGAACTTCACGTCTATGTGTTTGGTGCTATCACTTCTTGCTTCAGAGTTTATGATACTGATGCATCCCTGGTTATCTTCATAAATTGTGATGTGAAGATTCTGTTTTTCATTGAAAAATTCCAGCACGCGTATAAGCCATCTGCATTCTCGTAATGTTTCTGCTAATGCCATTACCTCTGCCTCAGTTGATGATTCAGCTATGCATTGTTGCTTTTTGCTTTTCCAGCTGACTGTGCCACCAAATAGCTGGAAGATGTATCCTGTGTTGGATTTTCTCGACTCTTCATCCTCTGCATAGTTTGCATCTACGTACGCCAGTAGTTCTTGTCGGTCAGATGATTTGTCGTTGAGTTTTAATTCATAATTAATTGTTCCTTTAAGGTATCTGCATATTCTTTGTAGTTCATTCCAATCTACTTGTTTAGTTCCTTTTATGTGTTGGGCTAGAATGGCAACAGGTGCAGCAATGTCTGGTCTTGTGTTGATTGAGATGTACAGTAGTCCCCCAATGAGCTTGCCGTAGTTGGCATTGGTGATTTCAGGAGAATCTCGACGAAGCTTCTTATATCCTGTATCCATAGGATGTCTCGAAATTTTTGCATTACTGAGCCTAGCTCGTGTCAAAATTGTTTTTNCGTAACCTTGTTTGTCTAACGAACCGATGGATATTAATCCTGACTCAAAATTTGGGACATAAAGCACTTTATTTAGATTCAGTACTTTCTTCTCTCCTTTGCTCGTGCAACATTCGATTTTTCCCTTTCCAATTCCATAGACTTGGCACATTTGTCCATTTGCCACACAGACTTTTGATGTGTACGTGGTATCTATTTCCTCGAAGAAGTTTATATTACTAGTCATGTGACTACTTGCTGCAGAGTCTAAGAGCCAGTGTGCTTTGAATTTTCGTTTAGAGTTATCTACGTTGTATGCTTGTTGTGAGATTGTACTAGTGTCACTGTCGGTGTCGCTGTTGCTGGATGATTCGCGATCTACCACTGCCTTGGCCTTGTGATTGTGGCTCCTCTTTCCTTGTTTTCGCGTCTGTCTCTTTTTCCAACTTATATATTGCGGGCACTCTTGCTTCCAGTGTCCAGGTTTATCACAAAAATAACATCCTTCTTTGGTTTGGTTTATACGAATATTATTATTGACTCTCAGTGCTAACTCACCCTGTTCATTTGTAGTCAACTTGGTTCTTCTTTTGTGTTCCCCGATAAGCGTGGCCTTGACTACTTCCAGTGTCAATTCTTCCTCAGGTTTGGCTGCGAGGATTGATACGAGCGTATGATATGACTCTGGCATGCTCCGTAATATAATCCATGGGGCAAATTCAATAATTCCTCGGTTTCCGAGAGCGATTAAGTTGTTAATTAATGTTTGAATTTGACCAATTGCTTTTTCAATGTCATCCCCTTCCTTTAACTTTATGTCCAGTAATTCAATAATGAGCGAGAATTTGTTAATTCCACTTGCCTTCTCGTGGTAATTTTTTAGAGCATCCCAGTGCTGTTTGGCTGTTGTTTTGCCTGTAAGGTGGGAAATTTGATCATTTTCTATTAATAATCTAATGGTACCTTGAGCCTTATCATCATGAATATCCCATGTATTCATTTCATCATCTCCTGCCGTTGGCCTTGGGTTTATTACGGCCCTCCATGTTCCTTCGCGTCTCAGTAAACTCTCCACCTTGAACTTCCATATTTGATAGTTTGTGTTATTTAATTTCACAATTCCAAAATTGGTAGCGGTGTTTTCAGTTCCTTCTGCCATCTCCTTAACTTTGTTTACCACTTGACAATACTTTTCCTGTCTTTTCATGTCCTTTTCTTTATACACTTCAACTTCAACTTTTCTTCACTTCCTATCTTTTACTTTAATTTCACCTTACTTTATTCTTTATCTTTAACTTTAGTTTAATTCATTCTTTAGCTTTAACTATTCTATAATAGAATCCTCATACCGGCGCTGGGCCCATAACCTATAGAAAGTTGTGGAACTTGGTATGGGATCAGGTGTATAGAATAGATTTGAGTATACGTAACAAGGCACGTCTGCACTGAAACTTTATTCAGACGATACTAATGTACATGGATAGCGTAGCTTGAGTGTCCAGTCGGTATGTCTGCGTGTGTGTGTGCGTNCCTGCGTGTGTGTGCGTGTAATGTATGTTGGTGGGCATGTGTTTCTCTACATTTGGGAGCAAATTTCAATAAACCTTTTTTGTTGCAAATATTCTCAGCTCTAAAAAAGATCTTTTGGTATTTTTCGGGGGCGTCGATATTTATCAAGATAAATCGATATTTGAGATGTGAAAAATCAACTCGTTAATCTTCATCACTGAATAAACTATATATACATTCTCAATTATTTATTAATAATTTGTGCATTTTCCTAAATCCCCCTTTTAGGAAATAATAATAATTAAATATTGAAAGGTCACAAATTATACTGAATTGGATTTTGTTATTGATTCTCAAATGTGCCCGGCTATTGGTCTCAAACAGGGAGACCTGTTCTGTTTTCTCATACTTTGATTCCTCCGATTTTTTTTCCAGATCAAAGCAATGATAAGGATAACTATGGTGTGAGGGTAAATTAAGAAAAAATATCGCCGTTCGTATGAAACATCTCAGTCTCTTTATTATTGAGAAACCTTTCAATTTTATTATGTTCTCAATCTCCTAGTACATTTTCTTCATCTATTCTTCCCCCATATACAGGGTGTTTCAGAAGTACATGTACATCTGAACACCCTAGGATCAGGGGGTGATTCTGAGCAGAAAAGTCCTCTTGCACTTTTTGATCAGACTCACCCCTAAAAAGTTATTGGCAATTAAGGGTGGGCCAATGGGGAGTGATTTTTAAGCGGGCGCACATCCATATGATATGCAGCATATGTGTGTGTGCCCACCCCACCAATCTACGAGACAAAAGAGCGCAACAATATTGCTCTCTCTCTCTCTCTCTC
>NW_021681428.1:0-530 GCF_001412515.2 Diachasma alloeum
CTGCGGACAGCCCCTAATCGGACGTCCCTCCACACATGCCCTCCCATGTGCTGCCGACAGTCTTCTGCCTTTCAGCATGTTTTGTGTCCAAACAATGATAGTCTTGGACACCTCTCGTTCTTCCATGGCTTTTTCTATAGCCGGATTCGAAGTGCTATCAAAAGTCCCCTCAATATCCAGGAAGGCGCCTATGGCAAAACCCTTGACCGTCAGTTGTCCCTCAATGAGTCCCACCAGGTGATGTAAGGCGGTATCTGTTGATCTTCCCTCCCTGTATGCATATTGACAGGGGGAGAGGGGTCTGTCAGCCAAGGGCCCGGCCTTGATGTGTCTATCCACCAGCCTCTCCAGGGTCTTCAGGATGAAGGATGTGAGGCTTATAGGACGGAAGTCTTTTGATTTCATATAACCGGTTTTTCCCGGCTTGGGAATGAATACTATCCTAGTCTTATTCCACACAGTAGGGACATGTTTCAGGGCTATACTAGCTCTGAGTACCTTGGTTAGGGGTCCCGTGATAGTCTCTATCC
>NW_021681428.1:667-3244 GCF_001412515.2 Diachasma alloeum
AATGAATACTATCCTAGTCTCATTCCACACACTAGGGACATGTTTCAGGGCTATACTAGCTCTGAGTATCTTGGTTAGGGGTCCCGTGATAGTCTCTATCCTTTCCTGTAATAGGGCTGTGTAGATCCCGTCTGGTCCCGGTGCCTTGAAGGGTTCATAGATTTTCATGGCCCACTTGACCCCCCAGGGCTGCACTACTTTATTTGCCAATGCCCAATCATGGGTTTCGTAGACATCCCTCTGATTTTGCATTGTTTCTTTATCCCTCTCCTGGGCCTGTATGAAGCCTGGAAAGTGAATGTTCATTAGGAGTTTCAGAGTCTCTCCGATGGTTTCCGTGCGGCTGCCATCTCGTGCCTGTAGGCTCCCTAGATATGGAGTCTTGTTTATTCCAAGTATTTTTCGCCAGCCTAGAGGTCTCCGATTGACTCTCCACGTTGCTTGTGAAAGCCCTCCAGCAGTCCTCTTTGGCTGCCTTTATTGCCTTGTTGTAATCTGCGAGCAAGCCTCTGTAAGTTTTCCATGCGTCTTCCTTACGGGGGCCCGCTCTCATGTTCTTAGCTTTGTTAAAAGCTTTTCTAGCTTTGCCCCTCAGCCCACCGAGCCTCTCTGACCACCAAGGAGTCTCAGTAGGCTGTCCTTTCGGGATTAGTTTGCCGTTGGTCTCCTACAGCTGCTTGTTGTTGTTAAATCTGAGGATGATATCCCTAAGATTGTCAGATAGACTTTCTCGGTAATTTCCCCAGTTTGTTCGTCTTGGGTTTCTCACCCATTCCGTTTCTTTCACTGTGTGGATGGACATTCTTATGGTTTGATGATCGGACGCTGAGAGGTCCTTTGAGACCCTCCAGTCTCCAATCATGTCTGCCACTCTATCCGTCCCCAGAGTGATATCTATGACCTGTTGTCGTCTCCGATCTATGAAGGTAGGTTCTGACCCCCTATTAAGGATATTTAGATCGGATCCCATTATGAATTCCTGGAGGCTTTCCCCCCTGCCGTTAATGCCGGTGCTCCCCCATGCTACATGGTGCGAGTTGGCATCACAACCTAGCAGGAGTTCAAGTGCCCTTTCCTTCACATGGTTGCATAGGTCCTTTACTTTTTTCGAAGAAGGTGGTTCAGCCGAGTCAGGGCATGTAAACTGACCCTACAACCAAGCTCATTTCCTCGCCATGTCCCAGGCCCAGATCCACTTGTACCACAGCCAGGTCTCCCTCACTAGCCTGTGAACCGAAGAAAGAGTCTAGTCCTTCAATAACAATACAAGATCTAATTTTCTCCTGAGTGTTTGCGTGATAGATTCTGCCACAACCATTGAGGCCCTTAATAGCATTGTCCACTATCCGTGGTTCCTGGATCAATGCTATGACACTCTGCATCCCAGCTAACAGCCTGACTAGAGTAGCCGAGGCTGCTTTGCTGTGATGCAAATTTTTCTGTACAATGTGCACCCGCGGGTTGCAGCCATAATGATGACTACTTTCTTGGTACCTCTATCTACCCTTCTTCTGACTTTCACCATNCCACTGAGGCCCTTAATGGCATTGTCCACTATCCATGGTTCTTGGATCAATGCTATAACTGTCTGCATCCCAGCTAATAGCCTGACTAGAGTAGCCGAGGCTGCTTTGCTGTGATGCAAATTTATCTGTACAATGTGCACCCGGGTTGCAGCCATAATGATGACTACTTTCCTGGTACCTCTATGTACCCTTCTTCTGACTTTTACCACGGTCTTTCGCAAGCAGCTTGACAGTTGCTTTTTGAATCCCGCAGTGCAGTCTGAAGTTGCAGGCTTTCAGAACAGAGAGTGATCGGTCGTCTATCAGCGCAACGAAGTGGGCACTTTTCGCGTCCCTGCTCTCACTGCCCCGAGTGACAAGTCACTCTCTGCCCCGCAGTTCTGCATTTTGTTTCTCAAGGAAGCACAGTGCGTCTTGAGCGGTTAGATCTGGGTCTTCCACGTGTAGTACAACCATGTGCTTCTTGGGTAGCTCCGAAGCTGCGACCACACGTACAGTAAGCCCAGCTATTTTGTTTTCGGGGAAAAGGCTTTTCAGCCAATTTCCCGTTTCCTCATCAGTGCAGTACACCATTGCCACACCTTCTCTTTCCCAGACACCGTTGAAGGTGGGTGCTTTCACCCCGCCAGGTAACGCCAGAATGGCCCCCTTCAGGAGTTTCTTCTCCTCCGTTACCTCTTCAGTGCCCAGTTTCTGATCCGGATATGACTCCGGCATAACTGCAAACTTGAATGAGCTCGCAGTATTCTCAGCATATGTGCCCTGATCCTGCGTTCTCATTCTCTTTTCTTTCGGTCTGACTGAGAGGCTTGGAGTAGTACGCTCTAATGGAAGGCGTTTTATTGCCTTTCTCATGGCCCCCCCCCCTGTAATCGATCTTCGCTGCTGCACCCGCCAAGGTTGCAATCACCCCCGAGGTTTGATGCAGCTTCGCTCTCTTGCGACGTCTTCTCTCGGCTCCACTCAGTCTGACCCGATTCACATCGGTACCAGACTGGTCAGCCTCGTCAGACTTCGTGTGTTCGCCATCGCTGGCCCCACCCGAAGTTGC